>NC_080712.1:28547645-28850145 GCF_019097595.1 Hemibagrus wyckioides | reverse complement strand
TACTAGCACTACTGTCTGTCAGTTTGTCGTAACTGCAGTATGTCACTAAAATTTATGGCTTGCCCTGTAAGAGGCATAAAAAAATGTGGAATGCTATTTAAGGGAAATCTAGGCAAAGGGAGGGAAATATGACATGAGTAATTAATAGTATTGTGTCTGTAAAGTCCATGATTGAAATTTTTCATGGATAAAATTATAGATATTTTGAGCTGATGCTTGGTCAGCTTACTCTTCAAATCATTATCTTTAACAGAGAACAAATAAAATTAATAATAAATAATAAAGAGCAAGTCTGATACACACACACACACACACACACATTAATATCATGTGTACATAAAGTATCTCATAGCTTCATGAAATGTGCACGTAAGTATCACGGAGTATGAAAATTTAAAAAAATAAATAAAATCAATCGCAAATGAATAGGGTGTACAAGATCAGGTCTTTTCACAAGTCAGCCAATAAAGTGGATGGAAGCCATTTTGTTAAATTTTGCCAGATTTGCAGTGAGTAATGTTTGTGTCATGATTATGACTAGGACTAATCATTTCCACATATACATCATGCTAGTCTTTTTTTTCCATTGTTTCTTGCATTAATAACATCTGACAGAAAAAAAAAGAAAATCTGTATCTGTACAGATCTAATCTATATACACTATCTAATCTCTCTCTCATATATATTTCCTGCATTGTCTGTCCCCTGATTTTTTTTTAAAGGTGCTTGTCTAGATGTCCTATTTATTTATTTATTTATTTATTCATTTATTTATTTATTCATTCATTCATTCATTCATTCATTCATTCATTCATTCATTAATTAATAAATAAAAACAAAAACAAACCTGCATTGTCTATCCCCTGATACTTTTAAAAGGGAAATACTTGTATTTAAAGGTGGTTTTCTAGATGACTGATTTATTTATTTGTTTATTTATTTATTTGTTAGTTTATTTATTTTCTTCAGCAGAATGAACGATACAGAGGCAGTTTGCATAATCTGAAGAACCTTGAAAACAGAGCTATGAGACTTAAGCGATGTAAGCAGCATTTGAATAATTTTTGATAAAATAAAAATTGATAATACTTTTTGATGAGGAGTCTAAATACATTTTCTTTTATTTTGAAATGTCTTATATCCTTACAGAATTTCTCTGATTCTCCAATGAAAAAAAAAAAAAAAACCCTTTATAAATCAATTATTTTTTATGGTTCATTCCATTCTGCATCATCTCTATTGTCTAATCATTACTAACCAAAACACTTCCATCATCTTTCCAGATTTACAAAATGGAACTCAAGTTCAATTACAACCCAATATTTGAACACAATATTCCAAGTCGGTGATTCACAGTCTAGATACGCACTTTTCATAAAGCTTAACTGCTCCAATCTCCTCAGCTCTTCCACCATTCCATACGACTGTCAACACACCAAATTACAGGAGTGCATCTTCTAGGATTCACGCTTCACAAAAATATTTGCTCTTGAAACATTGACTTGTTTGGCCAAAACGGTTTGGCTGCTCCTGCACCGGGAAAGTCTTCTAAAGACTTGCGCATTTATCTGCTGCTCGAACATAGTCCAGGTCAGCCAGGGTGAACGCTATCAGCGTCATTGATAAAACGCTGTATAAATGACCTGCATACTAGCCATATCTCACGCTTACAGAACAGCTAGTTGTACAGGAGCGAGATAAGACGAGCAGGGTATAGAATACTGGCTCTTTTGGATCATTTCGTCTTGGGGTCACAGACGGAGTTAAGCGTAGACTTCAGAAGATTCAGGTCAAGGTCAAGTATCCAAGAACTGATAGGATTTAAGCCAGTACAATAATGATTAAATAGATTTACTGTAGAAACTGATATGCAATAATAAAACTTAACAGTTTCTGTCTTTTAAGACTTAAAAGGTTTTGAGTTTTTGAGTGTGAACTTTCTGGGCTAGAGGATACTACATTTTAGATACCGCCATAAAAAGTCCCTTTGTGAATAATGAGAAAAGATCAGGTTTCCGTGCCAGTCATACAGGGCCATCCACTATGTTTCACATATGGCGTGATACAACAAGTGTTTATCCCACAGTTTCCTCATTCCATCACACTGATACAGGGTAAACCATCTCAAGATTCAATAAAAAGATGTTCCAGGGGTTTTGAGAGATGATACTGGTGTGTTGCTGTAAACTCTATGCAAGTGTGCAGAATTGAAGATGAGCATGCACCACACTGAGAAAACCAATCTGGCAACCCGGAAGAGCGGCTTTTGTAAGGCTTCAAAAAAAAAGAAAAAAGAAAGATAAAATGTGGTAATGTACAAAATTGTAGCAGCAGGAACAACAATAAAAACATCAACAAGAATAAAAAGCAACAGCAGAACTCACAGTAGGAGTTGTAGTAGTACTTGTAATAATAAAAAGAAACAAATGATATATGTACAACAAATTTTCCTATTATTTATAAAACAAAAACAACAATAATAATAATATTAAGAAGAAGAAGAAAAAAGGAAAAAGAAACTTAAAAAGAAAAAGAAAAGTACTTTGTGTTATAAAATCTAATCTGGCAACCCTGAATATAATTGTTTACCAGTGATGTGAAAAGTGGCGGAAAACAAAATCCTGTAGCAATACAGAAATGTGATTTATTTATTTATTTATTTATTTTTTGCCAAATCTAACATTTAGTTTATGTTACTGATTACGTTACATCATGATCGCATAATTTACAGGCACTGACATTTTTCTGGTCAATAGTAATAGAGTACACAAACTAATGATACATGGCACATATGGCCAAGAAACAAATGAGTCAAACAAATGACTTTATGCAATTGTACCCTTCATTTCTAATTCGTGTTAGTCCCATTACAGAACCCTTCTGAGACCCACAGACTACAGTGGAAAACTGTGTCCTGTTAAATTACTCAGGATCCAGCTAGTCTTCCAGCGAGTGGGCAAACCCATGCCCTCATTATGCCAAACAGAGGATTCATAAAACACACAGGTCCTAATAACTGTGCTGAACTGTACGAGTTTGACCTCCTGTTCCGTCCCAAATTAAAGGAGGCCTCATTTCCTTCCTGACTTCCTGACGATTGTCCTTATTCCACGACGCTGATCCTTTTTGTCTTTTTTAGATCAGTTCAGCAGAGTCTAAGATCCCCCCAGACGTTTGGATTGCGTCACTGAGGGGTTTTTATTTTAGTTCTGCTTTGAGTAAAAGAGCAGCGGTTCTCGAGAGGGAGGGCTCGGACGTCAGCGTTCCGCTGTGACACATGGCCTTCGGTGACGATGCGCTGGAGATGTGAGAAGAACCAGCGCTGCGCTCAGCTGTTTAACAGGTTGTGGTCAATCACTCAAACTGCAGAGGTGCACCACTGTAATATTTACTTAAGATTATTTACACGTTCCCGCTCAATTTACTGACGTTTGGTTTAATAGTACAATTGTAAATAACTGCTGATTATTATAAAGATGATCTCCTCCCATTGTTGTTACTGCTGCTATGGGTTGCATGTCTGCTTTTCGTTGCTGGGGGGTTAAAACTACTATACTTATACTCCTATTGGCAAAGCGAGACAGAATGCTCTTACACTGTTTTATTTACATCACTTATAATGAAGTGTACAGCGCTTTTAGGCACATGTACTGAAACTCTGTTACATTAAAGGAAAAAAAATCAAATAAGGAAAAAAACACAACTTGAGCAATGAGATAATTAATATAATATAATATATATGAAATCAATGTTGGAAATAAGCAAAGCCGTGAATTGGTAGACAAATTCAAGCTTGAATGGGTAAAACAAAAACGACAAAAGAAACAAAACAAAAACAAGGTTTTTAAACTTTTGCATGATATTGTATATGTCAACCTACAAATAGCAGTTTGAAACAATTATGCTATGACAAGCTAACTGATCGTTTACACCGATCACATTTTCTGAAGAAAGACCTGCAGGTATAAACTCCAGTCCTGAAAGCAAATATACTTCCCTCTGATTCCCCTGCATAATTTATACCAAGCCAATAAAAGTGGTTTCCGCTGTCAATTAGATTGGACCTTGCTGATGGGGAGTACGATAACAGACCTCCTTCATCACAGCCTTCACAGGAGCCATGCCTTTTAGAGAGTTTATTTGATGAGGTGAGCTCCGAGACTAAGAGCTGTGTGTGCGGTCAGCTTTATGCCGCCTATGTCCAGGAAGTGCGCAACTCTAAAGCTTTACAGTAATAAATAAAGGCAGCAGAGGTGGTGGGGTTCCGATACAGCGAAGCGCAACAGAGGGAGGGGGGGGAAAGAAAGAAAAAAAAGGCGGCTTTTTGTGAACGGTTCTCTTTCTGGCACCGTGTCAAAGGCACTCTGCCAAGGTAGTACTTTTTCACTTGCCTGCCATGAGAGCGAAGCAGGCTCGGGTGGGTGTGTAAGAGGCTGCGTGCGTCAGCAGGTCCAGCTGGGACTCCCTCGCCAGGAGGTGGGAAGAGCATGTGTTTCTTATCTTATCTACGGGAGGGCTGCAGGGACACTGCCTGCCCGTGCAAATGAAAAAAGGAAGGAGCAGGAGGGGAAGGGTGGAGGGCAGTTACCTCTGCACCCTAAATGCAGACCTGCTGGGATTTCAGCTGTGTACAGTTTCTCCCCGGCACTTCGTTTACAGGTTTGCTGGCGATAAGGTGAAGAGAAATGGCGTCAGAGCGAGTGATAAGAGGCTGTATCTTGGTAGCGTCATTTTCAAGGCTGCGTGGAGTCACTGAGATCTGAACAAAAATGTTTGAGATTAGTAAGTGGAAGAGCACAATGCTGATAATATGGTAAAATGGTATAAACTGAAGCTTGCTTAAAAATCACTACATCTGTGTTGATTAAATACTAGCAATACGCACTGTACATAAGCCAGAGTGAGTGGTAGTAGTAGTGGCAAGCAGAATTTATTATTTTAAAATTTTTAAAATTTTAATAATTAAAAAATAAATAAATTTTAATATTTTAAACAATTATTTTTTTCAATTAACCCTCACTTTAAAAACACAAACCTGTAAAAACTTTAAATGTTGTCATCACTTAAGCAAGTAAACTTTCGCCATTACTAACACACACACACACACACTTTATTTCAAAAATTCAGTCCAACTCGCCCGTCATCTCCACCAGCACCAAAAAGTAAACAGTAAAAACCGTGAGGTGACGCTACTACTGTTTTGCTTCCACCTCCTCCAGCCTTACACACGCTCCAACACATATGTGAACAAATGTGCAAACCCAAAGTGTGCTCCTGCACTGAAACATGCACACATACAGATTTCCATGGAAAGGTAATCTGCATTATTTCCACTCTCGTGGCGATGCTCATTAGGCAGAAAGTGTACAGGCTATAAAATACGGGTTCATATGGAGATAAGGCATGAATGTGCACGAGACCATGTTCCTCTTTCTCTGGAGTCTTTGCTACCGAGGCTGTGATTATACACACGTTTTATTTTCTTTGCTCTTTTAACATCCAGTAGCTTATACGGAATGATAACTATAATCTCTGGCCACAACATGCTGTACTCTGTTTAAAATGTGCTATACGCTTATTACCTGAGGACGCGCTGCTGACCACGTTTAAGACTGCTGTTATTAATATTTACTTGATGTAAGCCGAACCAGTCAGCCATATAGTTTTAGCATTTAAATCAGCTGTTTCATTCCACACGCACACATACCTCACGAGATCTGAAAAAAACATAAGATGAATAACGTTCATTCATAAACATCTGGAGAACGCTAAAGCTCGCTCGCCCAGTGAGACTAGGATACCACTGATGAGAAGTGCAGAGTTTTTCGCTGCCTTCACAGAGCCTTGAACGTTAGGAACACCAAACAGCTCGATGACGTAAAAGGGGTTTAAACTAAAAGCATGTCCTGCTGATCGGTAAGTGGCTAGGACACATGGTCATGCTGACAAGCTCTCACTGCCACGTCCGAGCCATTGCCCTGAGCTTAATCTAGACCGTGTTCACATTTACTAGCTGTGCTGCACTGGTTTTCTCTCAGGATAAGCCATGGACATATTATATTACACACAGCAGATAATACAGCAATCTACAGGACGCATATATTACATAAAAGCTCAGTCTCAGTTTACACGGTTAACCGGAAGATTGGAGTTTAATTCGCTGAATTGTTCAAATTCTATTCACAGTTGCTTTTGGGGAAAAAAAAAAAATATATAGATAATTTTATTAAGAAAAGAATAAAACAGATATAAGGTTACAGTAAAATAATCAAATGCTTTTTTTATTTCTCTTATTCCAGAGTGAATTCCATACAATATAATTATTACATAATTATTACATACAAAAACTTGTTCACTCACCAGTCTTTGTTCTTTTGTCTCTCTCTGTTAATTTAACAGAAGTTAATAAAACAAAAAACACAAAAGCAGCTTCTCATGCATCATGAGAAACTAGAAAGCCCGAAGTCATCTTGTTCTGGTGTACGGAACTGACAACACTGACCGTAAACAAAATGCTGACACTGGAGACTCCTTGCATAAATGCTAAATAAACCTTAAACAGAAAACGTTGCCATATCACCAATCATCTATCATTCCCTGTGAATGAGCTGTTACTACGCAAACACTAATGTAAAAGATTGAGTGTCTAGAAATAAATAAACCCACCATTTAACCTACATCTGGATCTAGAGTCAGAGCCAAGCGTTCAGAACATTTTTAAACACCTCCAAATCAATCAAGCCAGCATGTTTGTGCTACACCTTTCAAGAGACTTTGCATCAGTCCACTATTTATAAAATATAAATCGGGCCATGTCAAAAAGACTAGTGCTGTTACTGCTGACCCAGTCGATTTTCACCCTGTAACGATGTTTGCGAAGCACACTGTAACATTAAGCCGTGGAGGTCCTGCGTTTCTAGACAAGATGTGCATCATCTTTATTGACTTCTCTGCGGAAAAAGAGAGGCCGTTTGGGGAAAGGAAATCGCCGCGATGATTAAACGACATCCAGCTGAGACAGGAAGCATGATTCCTTCTTTGAGGAGTGTTTCCTGCATGACAATACAGCCTCATTGTTTGTTTTGCTCTGGAGTTGTTGGTCCAATTGGGGATGAGAATGCCTGTCAGATTATATTAGTGTTGCCCTAGAGTAGCCTTAAAACAATGACCTCCACAAAGGAGCATGTACAAGCACACACACGCTGAAATAAGCATGGAAAAAAACAGTGCAAAAACATCTGGATTTAGTGCTGTGTCAATTTGGAACGCCACCAGATGTACATTCTGGTGGGGTCAAAAATAATTTAGACTGGTGAAGGAACATCAACGGTTTTATTTTCTCCCAAGAAAACTGAGCAAATTCCACAACAAATTCACAACGTGCTAATGATCTCTCCTCTCATTGGTCACCTCAGTGGGTGGTGGTGATGGTGGTAGAGCAGGATTGATATGGTGTGTTGGTGGAAAGCTCAGATGTATTTGCAGAAATGAGCTGAAATCATAACTGCAATGGAAATCACTTTGAGGTCATACATGTCTGAGCCGGTGTCAAACCTAGACCCAAAATACTTTCGTGGCCCAGCAGAAACACTACTGCATGGCCTAGACGTGGTTTGCAGACATTTTGGAAAGCCCTGCACAAAAAAACCCTTCACTAAATAAGAAAAGTAAGCGCTGTATGAATAAAATTCTACAATGTTTGATGCAAGCTTTCAGATACGCTTCATGTATGAACTTTTAGAAGCGGGTTTAAAACAGCTGGGTACTGACCATGTGAATACCGGCAGACCAATGCTTACACAATTACATCAAATTTTGTCACTTAGATTACATTTGTTTTCTTGGGAGAGAATAAAATGTGACTCATAGTAATCATCGCCGCAATGACGGCACAATTAAGTCTATTTACGTTGGTCGAGATGCAAGCTGGGTAATGTGAACACCAGCAACTCAAGGAAGGAGAAGAATAATCCAAGATTTGTTCACCCCAAGCTCGTAGACTTTTATAGACGAAAACATTTGCTGTTCAAATTCCAGCGACTGGCTTGCAAGTTAAAGCAGGTGAAATATCAGCAGTCAGAGGTCCTGGTTAACAATCTGAAGTATGCAGCTGGATTCACTGGCTGTTGGAAAGACTGCATGGTTATATGGAAAAATGTGAAAGCTTTATATCCTCTGTGATTCAATGAAAATGAACCGGAGCCATAGGGCCAGACGTTAAGAGATGAAGGCGCAACATAGTTGATGATGGAATTCCCCTTTATCCTTAAAGTGTTTGGCTTTCTTGGCAATAGCATTATGCAATAACACAAATGACGCACCAACCGACATTGTAGAGCAGGAACAGGGCTCGCTGGCCTAAATGAAAGTAAATTCTATAGCATGACTCATTTTTTTGCTGCACTCCTCCTTCATCGGTGAATTCTTAAGAAAACGTACTACATAAACTTTCCTACTCACTCACCCATCTTTGCCCTTGTTCAATACATAGACAGAAATAGGTCTGCCTCTCTTATTAAACAATCATCTAATCATCATTGTTTGTGATTGTTTCAGGTGTCTATGATTAGTCATTAGATTCCAGTATTATATGTTCGCACATGTTAAGGCAGTCATTGAGCCTGATTGTATGAAGTGTATAAATCCAGCATTATAAACATCTTCAATGAATTTCAATAACTATTCTTGGCCTCGCGTAACAGCAGTGTAAAATTTAGAAGAGGTTAAGATTTAAAAAAGTAATAAAACATCCAAAGAAAATATCAAAATCGATCAAAGTTAACTATTCATCAGCAGAAGCCATGTTTCAAGCAGAAATCATTTTGTAGTAGTAATAATAATAGCTAATTTTTTGTTGGAACAGTATTACTAGTATGATAATATGAAATCTTTTCTTTGTCTTTTTAAAGCCTCTAACAACACAATTTCTGATAGTAACAATAATTTAATAAACATTCATCACTGTTAGATGAACATAACTATCAAGACTATAATGCGCATAGTTTGTGTTTTACTAAGGAGCTAAGGTTATACATTAATGAACGCAGCTAAGAAAAGAGAATCTACATGCTTTGACCCAACACCCTTGTGTAAACGGCTACTGTTCTCACTTGAGCATGAAAAGTTGTAAAGTAATTGAAGTAGAGGGACCGAAGTAGAGGCTCTGCCAGTGTTTTAGCAGCTGTAGACAGTGGCGCACATTACTGTAGGGACCGGGGGAGGAAATGTCTTCCCTGTTTTTGACAGAATATTAAAGCAGACATTGAGTAGCGTGAGCAGTGGCACAATAAGATTTGCATAGAAGCCTTATTGTAGCCTAGTTTGCATGGAAAACAGTGTGCTGACCTGTGACTATTTTTTTTCCAGGTAGCATAGTGCTCAGTAATCATATTCACGTGCTGTAGACTATGAAGTGACTGCCATGCAAAAGTTAGCTTGAATGTATCGGAAATATGACGATCACGGAGCAAATCACGTTGATCATGCTTCCCAAAACACTTTCATGTCCTTAGGTATTTTTTAGTGATTTTTTTTCCTATAAGGATTTTGCACATAACTTGCACCCAACATTAGACCTCTGCATGAACATTTTCTTTTCAAACTGTCTGATAATTAAAATCATGCAATTTCTGCTATTAGGTACAACATAAGAAGATATTTAGCCAGATCATTCTGTGTTCATGAAAGTCAGACTAAGAATTTTCACTGACGGGAAATGAAAAAGAAAAGAACTGCCAATCCAGTAGGTAAAAATTCTTCCACACATTTTTCTTCTTCTATTATTATTATTCATTAAATATAATAACATTAAGGTAACAAATTTAACATCCAACCCAACGTTTTGAAATTTATGTAAGTATTGCATTTCACCTGACAATTCTGAGTGACTGTCCTTTAACATTCATAAAGTACAGATTCATCTTTGCTTTTAAACAAATAATAAAAATAAATAATAATTTCATAATAAAAGAATGCAGTGATATTTAAAAATATTATGCAGTGAGTAACACTGCTGTCTCACAGCTCTACAAGTCGATCCTAAGCTCAGGTTACTGCCTGCCCAGAGTTCTCTCAGTGTCCATGTGGGTTCCCTTCAGGTTCCTACAGGTTCATGATCATGGTGGAAAGCTCAGACGTATTTGCAGAAGTGAAATGAAATTAAAACTGCAATGGAAACCAATACGACGAGGTCATACATGTTTAAGCCGGTGTTAGCCTAGACCTAAAATACTTTTGTGGCCCAGGAGAAACTACTGCATGGCCTAGATGTAGTCTGGAGATGTGCTGGAAAGACCTGCATTAAAAAACTCAAAGAGCCAACACTCAATAAGAAACCTAAGTGCTATACAAATGGAATGCTATTAAGCTACAGTACACTGTGGGCTACAACACAATCCTTACATTCACATGAATGCCTTCTGATACACTTCATGTATGAACATTATGAATACGTTTTTCCGAAGAAGGTTTAAACCAGCTTGGTACTGGTACTATGTGTATTCCAGCAGATTGGAATATGGCAAAAATATGGCAAATTTTGTCACTTAGGTTATATTTGCGGTTCTGGAGTTTTCTCCTAAACCCCAAAATCATGTCAGGAGATGACCTGAACCCTCAATAACCCCCAAAAGTCTTGGTATTGACTGTATTTATTATGGTCCTGAACAGGACAAAGTGGTTTTAAAGATGGATGGATGGACAGACAGTTTAATGAATTAATATTATGTATTATTCTGCTGCTTAATTACAATGAAGTGAAAATCTTGATGCTAAAGCATCTAAAGACATTGCTGACAAATGTGTGGCAAGAGTTTGTCAAAGGCAGATATATGTGCTAGTCACCAGTCCACATATTTTGGTCACATGGTATTGTTGGAAACAATTATTTATTATTTATTGGAAAAACTAATTCCCATAACAAAAGCATCATGCTGAAATACTGTATTGTGATCTTTTGCATGTTCCTAATTCACATTGTTTAGTAGAGGCACATGCAAATAATTAAGGGAAATGAATGACGTACAAAAAAAATTAACTGCAAGAGCAATTCATTTGTTTGCACTATACAAAGACATTTGAGTTGGAGACCAAAAGATCGATATGAGATGGAGAATATTTCCTGTTATTTAGAGGTGTTATATAAACAACATAAAAAGACAGAACCTTTTGTATCAGACCATCTAATTTTTAAAGCAAGCAAAAGTATAGGAACAGATAACTCTTGATTGATAGCTTCATGCCTGCCCTGTGGAGGACATTGGTGTGGTCACTGGATTTTGGATTTTCTTCACGTTTTTTGGGTTTTTCTTTCCGAAATCGGCCATTGTTTTCCTTGGAGGACCTGTTCAGTGTTTATTGCTCAGTACACTAGTGGTTTCTTTCTTTTTCAGGACTTTCCATTCTATGCCCAACATTTTTGCAATGCCTTTGACTGGGTTTGCAGTGTTCTCTGAGTGGCATACTAAAGATTTTAAACTGGTGCCAAAACCTGGAAACTCACAAAGAACCTGTTGATCCCTTTTTCCCCTCCTGTGATTCCACCAGTAAACTCCTCTCCCCAATCAGGCTGAAACACAGAGTGCCATAAAACAGCTCATGCAGGTACACAAGATACCTCAAAATTACCTGAAAATTAGCAAGTACAATTCAAGGTCACAGTTCATTTTTATTCAAACATGCATATATGACCCATGACCATTGGCAAACTGGCTAATCACCATAGTACAAGGATAAATGACCATAACTACCCATTTTGCTCATACCACTTTTCATGCCTCCATTTAGTCAAATCAGAGCACTAGCTATGTTTCAAAAATGGATGTACTGGGTGCAACTGAACTTTTCCATTCAGTCTGTTTAGAGGCCTCACAATGTATAAGCGTTGTACTCTTGTTTAATTAGAAGACAACCATGTACAGTAACAATTAGCAGTGGCATTAGAGGACAATCCCGAAGTTCCTGAAACAAGCTGACCTCACAGCGAACCTGGTGAAATGTGCATTTGGATGGGGAGGTACAGTATCTGGCTTTCCACTGGGTTCATGGGCAGATGCTTCCCCATAGTGATAAGACTATTGTGATTGTGGTCTCTCTGCGACCAAGTCCAAAAAAGGTAAGACAGCTGCTGGGGATATTATTTTATGCCTCATTAGGCCATTTCAGTAAAAAGAGTGCCAGATCATGTCCGGTGAGCTAGCCTTTGTGAGTAAAAAGGTGGTGTCAAACCCCAGACTTTCCCTCTTTAATGTATCGCAGACTGATGCATCAGTCAGAAAGCTGGCAGCAGGGAGAGCTGACGGGTAGCTCTGCCCATTGCTGTACATCCCTGGAATGCTTCCCTTGCATGAGCCAAAGTACATCATCATCAAAAAGGAGTGTCTGGCCCTCAAATAGGCAGTTCTGAATCTGTGTTATAATTGTGCTGCTCCCTCATGCTCTGTTCAGACCACATTCCTCCTATAGTGACTCCACATGCATGAAGGATGCCAGAGTACAGAACACTCCTTGGTATCTGGCAGCGCAGACTTGTAAGTTCACAGTGGACCACAGGCCAAGGTTCCAGATGGTAACGGGCGACTTCCTTTTTCGTCAGGTTGGGCGGAGGGGTTATGGGTAGTGCTAGCGGAGTAGTACTAGCTTTAATGAGAATGTGTACTTCATTCAGAAAGGCATAATTGCCAAAGGAAAAATTTTGCTTTTAGCATCAATCCATCTGTGTCTGTAACCATCACTGAGCTGTGCTGTATCTATACCATGAATCCTATTGAAGATAATGTCTACTGCATTTTAAAAAACTGAGACACTAAACACTTGTCTTTATTAGACTGCTATAAGATTTGCCTAATTAGAAATCTTATTAAAGCATCACACAGTTGATTCCAGTCCACTAATTTGGATGACTAGTGTTCCAAAAGTGCTTATATTTAGTACTAGGATGTTTCACTGTATCTCTCTGCTCGACCTTGTTAAACACATAAAATTCCTAGTTAGAAAAGTGAGTGTTTTTTGGGATCTGTTTCCACTAGCAGAGTAAAAGATAAATGAAAGATATGCTCATATTGTGTCTCGGCTTATTTCAGTACCATCAAGCTAGAATATTCATGACCCACTTAAAACAGGTCTTAAACCACAAAAACAGGAAATTATTGTTTTTTCTCACTCTCTAACTTGGCACTGTGATGTGTATACCACAATACAATTCAAGCTGGTTGGGTGAATGTTGACTGGGTGGTGAGTGTTAGGATGCTGTTGGATCAGGTGTGTGTGTGTGTGTGTGTGACATGGCAGCTCCAGACCGCAGTGTTCCCGATTCCTCGGTATTTTTGACGTGTTAGCGTATGACATGTTATGCTTGTTTGCAAAGAGATAAAGAGGAACAGATGAGTTGGAATAGTAGTGAAGAATAATACAAGTGATAGAATAAAAGAGGAAGAAGGAACAGAAGTGATGGATTTCCCCTCGTTATTCAAATGTACATGTTGAAAAACAAGAGAAATTCATTTTAGTTCGTTGATGAAACATTTCTGCTGAGCAGTAAGAATTTTTTTTTTTTATAAAGAATAAATCGGAGAATTTTACATATGCATATTTAAATGTTTAATATGTTTATTTGGAAAAATAAATAAATAATTAAATAATGTATGGAAATGTCAACATCCGGGGGAGGGGGGGGGGCTCAAAACTGAAGATGCAGTTCTGTCTGTGTGTTCAGGGTGCGGCTCAGGACTCGTTGTGAAAGCTGGCTAGAGTTTCAAAATGCTGACTGATGCCGATTCTGTTAGTTTCCATTTTCAGAGCTTTCCTGAACATGAACTGAAACACTGCTCACTGCTCTTGCCTCATCTGTGGTGTTAAAAAACAAAAAAAACAAAAAAAAAAAAAACATGACGGATAAATAATAGATGAGAACAGTGCAATACAGCACAAAACATCACAAACATACAGCACAAATAATCTGATTGCAGAGGAAGCAGATTACCGTTGGTGGTCATTTCGAAGCTGACCATCTTTACTTCACTTATTCACACACTTTATGAGACTTCATCCCAAAAACACTTTTCTATTCACTCTGGGCTTTATTTAAAGTCGCTTTATGTGTGAATTGTGAGCAGTTAATGCCAAAACTGCACACGTGAGTATTCAGACATCATAAATAACTACAGACTTAGCTGCACTGGATGTTTCTGCATGATCAAAGGTATAGTATATACTCGTGTATGTGTGTGTGTGCATTAGTATGTATGTGATACTGACCTTAAACTAAAGTCAGATTTCCTTCTAAATCAATAAACACTACAATTGCTTCAACTTGGCAATGTACCTCTACTTCATCATGCAAAAAAAGGCTGTGCTGGATCAAGTGCTATTTTATAAGTAGCTGACTAATGAGGGTAAAAACCTTAAAAGTAAAATTAATACAGATGTGCCATAAATGAATAAATACAACTATAATTATTCATCCAGAAATATTCTGGACTGCATTTAAATACAGAAGATTGTCTTCTTTTATATTGTTTTATTCTTTAAATTATTCCCTTGCTTTTGTTACATCACATTTCTGCCAAGATAAAATAAATTATCTCCAGATGTTTAAGAGTCTAAAGCAAAAAAATTTGGCCAGTTATTCTCTAAAAAAAAAAAAAAAAAAAAAAAAACTCTGGCCACCACAAATACCAGTAGCAGACCCTGAAGTGTGAATTGTTTCTTGCATTAATGCTGATCTATCTTTTGAACTTGAGTCACTTAATCTGAATAAAGCCCTATAAGCACACTACATAGGTAATACAACACCAAGCAATACACACAGTCAATATGATACCATGAAGGTTTTTGGAAATGAATTTGAATTTTTTTTAGACTTTATTCATTTTTACATTAAATTAAAAAGATATATAAATTAAGAAAGAAAAAAATTCAACATTTAAAATTAAAAAAATTTTTTTTTTTACTAGTAAAAACTAGAACGTTTCAAACGAAACCCAAAATCACTTAAAAATAGTCACTGCAATATTTCCACATAATGACGTAATTTATTCTACCATTCAAGAGGATTTGTTAAAAACATGATTCACACCCTGGACGTTATGCACATGTGATACCATCACACACTTAATTTTTCAGATGTACATTAATGGTGTTTAAACATGTGCACATCTGCAGACCTCCGGCAGTCTGACGGTTCATTTCGGTGCACAAGACCACACTTGAGTGCGTATTAAAGCAGCTGATTGCAGCGTGAATGCGATTCAGCATGATTCAACCCAAATACAGGAAGTGAACCAAACATAAGGAGGATTTGGGGTTGTGGCTTAGAGGTTTGCAGCAGGTCCGGGAATCCCACCCGACCTCCAGGGCCACCAGGGTGATGCGAGCAAAAGATATGCGACCAAATTTTATTTGTTAATTTTAAGACCATCAGTTTTTTTTCCTCCACATAAATATAGGGTGGTTATGCCACGAGTTATTTAACACATCTAGATGTAAATATCAAGAAATTTTTAGATCCCAAACCTAAATGTCATCTGTGTATATAGCAAACTAAAAAAGATTGACCTTGATGTTATGAATTCCCTTGAATTATTAATTTGGGGAAATTGTAAAGACAGTGCTGATTAAATTCTATAGAAAATATTAGCAACTCCAAACAAAATTAATAAGAGAGTGGGATTGAATCTTTTTTAACAATTCTGTGTAAACTCCATCCTCAAATCTGCCACAGCGTGCACATTTTCCTCATCCACTCTTTAGCCTGGACCTGACTGGCTGATTTGGATAGCTGTATGAATGACCAGGTGAATCTAATAAAGTGGCCAGTATGTGTCATTATGTCATGGTTTATTCAGCAGTGTTTTCTGTGTTCTTTTTAGACAAAAAAAAAATTATTTACTTACCTGAAAATCATCATGTATATGATGCCACTTCATTCAAGTGTCTCAAATATTTCAAATATAAAAATTTACATAATTACTGAATTTTTTTTTTGCATGATGTTTCAATAAAAAAAAAGTAATATATTATTAAAATTCTCTTAAATATTGACAAAACTATTTTCAACGCTGACCGGCCCGACAGATGTCAACTATTCATTCATTATTCAGGATTTACTCTTCCACCCCGTATGAATTATTCACAATAATATTTTTTCAAAGCAACGGAAAGATGTTTCAACAATCACTTTCAACGTAAACATCTTTCCGTTTAAGGGTGCATCACTTTAAATTTTTAAGAGTCTTGACATTTTTTTTCCTCAAGGGTTTTAAGAGGCAGCTTGTTAGTGTCTGGTGTGGACATGTTCCACTAGAACGTAAATAAAGTAAAGTAAAATAAACACAAAGGCCACCTCTCCGGTACAGCCGTGAGACACGCACGCACGCACACACACACACACGAGTGTATTACATGTGTTTATTCTTAAATTTATTCAAGCAAACAATTTATATAAATTTTCATCTTAGACACATAAATATCATCCTTCTTGAGTAGAAGTGAACTCAGAGTTTCAAATTTTATTTATTTATTAACAAAAATGCCATTGACAAAGAGCACAAAACAAGATGTCAGTAGAAATGCCTCTAATATACATGAGTGTTTTCTGAGGGTTCCTATAGCAGCACATTATTCACTTAAAGACTATATAACACAGTGTATAGAAATAGTGACCAGAGCATACTAAAATCAAATACTCAGTCCAGTTTTCCACTTCAGTGTATTCGCGAATAGCTATCCATGAATGATTTGATCTTTGACTTTAAAGCATTTAGCATTGTGATATACATGAAAGCTGTGCATTTCATTTCATAGTCATTCTCAGTCTCAATGCAGTGACGCATTGCTTGTTTTTATTTTTTCCTAATGATCGCCTGGTATAATGAACGTGACGCAGGGACGTCAATCACCGCTTTGATCATGTGACATCACCAATTGTCTTCTTTTCATTTCATGTCAACATGCTGCTAACAGGTTTTAAATCATACAATAGTGAGCTGGGGAGCTTATTGTGTGGGTCAAACCAGTATACTCTGCCCAGAAGTATGTTAAGCTAAAGAAGTGAAAAGAAAAGCTAGCGTTAATGTCAAGTCAGGATTCCAATCCTGATCGAGTGTAAGGACATGCGTGTCTTCTTTATTCAGCAGGACCAAAACAAGATCATTAATATTCTGGCATGCCTGAAAGTCATTAGTCTGTGATTAAGGTATTGAAAGGAGCCTAAATATCTTCAGAGTTAATGATGATAAAAGCTATCTTTAAAGCAGTATTATAAAAGTCTTCACTTATTTATGAGGATACGATTAAACAAAAGTACTTTGTGTAGGTATTCATTTTTTTAATTTATTTTTTTAATCTTCAAGCGAACAAACTTCCCTTCAAACTCGATCGAAAAAAAAAACACCTACGCTGATGATTTAAATGTGGTTTTGTTTCTGCGCTCACTATCTGATCACTATACACAAAGCAAACCTTACAAAACAGTTACACCTTTGAGTCTTCAAAGTGCTGTGACGCAAATCCGAGCGTGGTAAACCACAAATGTGCTGCAAGTGTCTAATAGCATGAAGACTGCTGACAATCACCAGTCACTATAACCACAAAGTAAACTTTTATTAGAATATACACTGCCTGTCAAAAGTTCCCTTATATCGTTTAACACCTTATATCAGGGTTATTAAACGAAGAAGAAATGTCCTTGCCTACAAAGTGTTACCTTTTAGGACTGAACTAGCTTGTAAAATTTGAAAAAGAGAAAACTTTGAACAAGTTTGCACACATTTTGCTTTTCTCATCAATTTTCTTCACCATTTCTTTCAAACAAACCATATCTTTTCTATCTTTCTCATCAGACCTGAGAGAGCAAATTAAAATGTATAAATGTAAAAATAAAAAGTCAGTTTTGTATCTGAACAGCATTTTTTTTTGCTCCGCTTGAGCTGCTTGTCTAACGAAGGAATAAACCAAGAAACGTTTATTAGCCATGTTCAAGTGAATTGATTCTACTGGAACAACAGAAATCTAATCAGATAAAATCCTCACCACTCTGATCCTGCACCTGGAGCACTATACATCTTTGTGAAGTCATTTCCTTTTAAACTAAACACACTGCACCTGACATTAACAAAGCACTCATTTTAACATCTCATTAGGAAACCCGGGCAGATCCACAAATGTTTACGGTTTATTTTATTAATTCTTGTTTGGCATTATATTTGGAAATCAAAGCGTAGAAACTTAAGGGGCTCAAAAACTTACAAGCGGCAGCATACACCAGCGCAATCACTGATTATCAAAGCAGCTCGTGTGAATAAAGCATTGACTTGTCGAGTGATACCGAACAGGCCGTGTTCAGTTTAAACGCGCCGACACGCAAAGCTCCGATAAAACAATGTATTGGAGATAACACAATATGATTAAATCCCGCTTCAACACTGGTCACAGACAATACACACCTGTTGTACTGCAACATATCACTGGAGAAATTAAATAAAAATAAATTTTTTTCTGGTATGGTACGCATTATAAAAATATTTCAGAACTGCATGCCACAGAAGAGAGAAGTTGTGTATTAAAATGTAAGGAAAAGCAGTTTTATACACAAGGTCTTTTCATGTGTGATAATTATTTGAAGGATTTTACCACCTATGAAATTGGCTTGGAGGTTTTTGTGTATGGCAAAGAGAGCACACAGGCCTGTTCTGTAGAAAAAGAGCTCATTCAACTTTTAACACATGGCTAAAATGTATTTTTTTAAAAAAAAAAAAAAAAAAAGAAAGAAAGAAAATAAATAGAAAAACCTTCATGTGCTGAAAAGACAAACTTTAGGAGAATCTACAACTTGTGTGTGTTTCTGAAGAGCAGGCAGCAACCAAAGATGGGCCTACTGGGCAAATACGTAAACAAACCAGGTGATGAGTGAGGATGTGAAGCTTTCTGACAGACATGTAGCTTTCAAAATAGTGCTGAAGGCACATGAGATTAGGCTGATACCAAACCGAGGATTAGGAGCACAATATCAGGACGGATATTTACTATAACTGAAGAACTTGATGTGTTCTAGGTGTATTGACGCAAACAAACATCCAAATGACACATATGGAGTGAAATGTTGTGCTTCACTTGGGAATTTTAGTTAAAAGCAGTTAAAATCAAAGGGGGGTTGATGAGTGAATCTTATGCGGTGATGGGTACTCCTAGTGTTTGCTGGAAGTCTTGAGTTTATTTTTCGTGTCATGTTCTCGGCTGTAAATCACACAGCACGGTGTGAATAGAACATGCTCGACTTGTTTGGATTTCAGTCACTTGTCTCACTGCAGCTCCTCTATAAACACTGAGCAAGTTACAAAGCGTGTTAAAAAAGATGACTAGTGATAGCTATATGACAGACGTGCCGCCGGCTATTTCCATGAAACTTGCATCGGAAACTTTCCAAGAACAAACAAAAACAAACAAACAAACAAACAAACAAACAAAAAACGCTCGCGCCTGCTGACTTGGGAGCATTAATATGCTGGCAAAGCGGGCAAACACAAAAGTTTGTAAACAAGAAAAGAAGAACTACAGCGGTATTTTCCAACACTAAACGACATGCGCTTGTCGGTGAGAGAGAGGCAAATAACCGAAATGTACCTACTTGAGCCGAGGAAACAGTCCGCGAGCCTTCTGAAGCAGCTTGTCGAAGGCGGCCCATCTTCCATGTCGGACTGGAAAGCGCGACAGCACGGGAGAGGATGTGGAGGAGGCGGAGGAGAAAAACGGTGTAATGAAAAGTCTTGCTGAAGACAGACTCCGGCGGCTCATCAAGTCAAACGGAGAAGGAAGCGGACAATCCGGGTACCGCAGTCCGAGCCGGCTGCTAGTGAAGAGGGGGGAATGCCGGAAACGGCGAAGCGCGCGAGCGATACCTCGTGTTCTCCGCGTCCTCCTGTTCCTCGCACGAGAACCGGAACCGGACCGCAAAACTCCCGCAGATGAAAAAAAAAAAAAAACCAACAAAACAAAAAAAACCCCACCGACGTCCACACTCCTCCTCGTTCCCTGGGTGTCCGCGGAGGAGAAACAAAACAAAGCGTTAAATAAAAAGGAGCTCCTGGTCGCGCGCCGTGAGCGGACAGACTGGCGGCGTAGACGCAAAAGTTATGTGTGTGTGTGTATATATATGTGTGTTGTGTTTTCCCTGGAGTCGGGGGGCTATTGGGGGCGTGATGAGAGTAATTTCACTGGGTTGGACGTCTTTTTTTTATAGGAGCTCAGAATGAACGCGAGAACAGAGCGAGCACATTTTATGCTTTGCGCAAAAACAACAACCCAAATGTCCCCTTCATTTCTTGCGTTTTCTTCTCTCTGTGTTCTGCTGCCGGTTTGCACTGCTCTCTGCTAAACGGAAATCGCCCACGGCACGATCAAACCGATATGCAGGCATTATAATGGAGGCATTTTACTGACCGACACCGCTCCGGTGAATGAATTAACACAAGGTGGCCATAAAAGCACATTCCTGCTCGCCACACCCATATGAGCGCGATTAAACGGAGCCATAAGTAGAAGTCAAACTGTTTGCTAGTGCTGCGGCAGGCGGTCTGATGCGCTCCTTACGTCAGCACGCGTCAGTCTGTGTGTTTATGTGTGTGTGTGTGTGTAGGGGAGAGAGAGAGGGAGAAAGAGTCAGAGAAAGAAAGTGTGTGTGTGTGTGTAGGGGAGAGAGGGAGAGTCAGAAAAGGAAAGTGTGTGTGTGTGTTGGGGAGAGAGAGAGGGAGAGAGAGTCAGAGAAAGAAAGGGGGGGGGGGTCAGAGAAAGAAAGAGTGTGTGTGTAGGGGTGAGAGAGAGGGAGAGTCAGAGGAAGAAAGTGTGTGTGTGTGTATGTGTGTTCGAGTTCGCGACATCTTCTAAAATGACTTCATATTTTTCCCATGTAACATTACACCTTTTGCTATCAGAAGGTACACTCTGTCACCAAATATCATTTCTCCAACTTAAATTGCAAATTTTAATTTTAGTAAATAACCGCGTAGGTTACACCAACATTGAGGAGGCAATGCACTAAACAGGTAAAAAAAAAATACATTATGCAGTGATGATTATTAATTAAAAATATTTTCAAAAATCCTGCACAGATTTTTATCAATAGGTTATGTTGTATTTGTTCATGTTCAACACTGCACACTACATAGAAATGATTCTGCAGTGACATTATGCAATTGCAGCTATGCTAGAGAGGAAAAAATAGCAAATACTGAAAGAAAAAAAAGATGTAATTATAACATGATATTTCCCATTTCCCTCATGCATGCTACGTAACAATTTAGAAATGTAGATGTATTTATTTGTGAAATCACGGAAGGTTTAACTACTAGCGAACAGCCTACTAGTGAACTCCCATCCATCTTGTGGTGTTAAATAATCCTACACTTAGACTCCCTGATTATTCCTCTGTGATCATAAACCAGAACTTGAACCCTCTGCCCATGTTATCAATCTGGCTTTGCTCGCATGAGAAACTGCACTTGGTTATTTAAACATGCAGACGTTTGCCATCCAGTCCTTTGTAATTATCACACGCGTTTGGTTTCTGTTCCACGAGTTGTGTTTTTTTAAACTTTGAGGTTTACTCAAAGGATTTCCTGTGTCATTTTTTTGACGTCCTGCTGACGTCTTTCAGGCCCGCACACAGCTCGCAAAACGTTAAGATGTTTCTTAAAATCTGAGCGATTCAGTCTCGGCGGATAAACTCATCTAGTGCAAAAAGGTGTTTTGTTAGCTAATCGACACAGGAAGTGACCCAGAAGTTGTAGAACATCTGTAACGGACCAATCAAGAGACTGCTTGACACCTCAACCATATCTTCTAAAGCTTTTATTATGGATAACGTCTTACAGACCTGAAACCACATTTCATAGGGTACGGTAACATGTGGTGTGCATTGTGCATGTGCATGTGCACGATCATGATGAAAGTAAAATGAGCTCTGAGATGGTGGCAAAATGATCTGTTACATAATAATTTTCTTTTTATCCATTCTGTGGACTGGGCAATAAATGATATATCATTATCACACCATATGATATATTTTATGCACCACTTGTATCGCATAGCATTTTGCTGAGGTTTTGATGGCAACGTGGCAGCATGGGTCACTGTATGTCCAGAAACTTTGTCCAGCATTTACAAACAAATATTTCAAGAAAAAACTTTTTAAACTAAGAATTTTTCAAATGTCGAGTCATATTCATATTCATATTATGTAGCATATTAATCTGCATCTGTGCATCAATCGCGTTTACCAATATGTTACACGAGTTCTGAGTAAATGTTGCATGTCTGAGTATTAACAGGGCAACCTGTTCTTATACTAGTCAGAGGAAATCTGATATGTAAGCGCTATTGTAGTGGAATTCCTGCAAACGCTACGCCTCCAAGCCTCTGCCTTAGGCGCATTAGTCACAATTCATATGTCAACTTATTATCAGTTCTTATGTGACTATGTTGAATAATCCTAAAACCAGAATAATTTCTATCTTTTTATCTCTCTCTCTCTATACATAGAATAATTTCTCTCTCTCTCTCTCTCTCTCTCTATGTAGAATAATTTTTTTATCTTCACTCTAGAATCATCTTTCTCTCTCTCTTTCTCTCTCTCTCTCTCTCTCTCTCTCTCTCTCTCTCCCTCTCTTTCTATTTAGAAACATTTCTCTCTTTTTCCCTCTCTCTATGTAGAATAATCTTTCTCTCTACAGTCACCTCTCATTCTCTCTCTCTACATAGAATAATTTCTTTCTCTCTCTCTTCCTCTCTAGAATAATCTCTCTCTCTATCTCTCTCTATGTAGAATAATTTCTCTCTCCCTCTCTCTCTATGTAGAATAATTTCTTTCCCTCTCTTTCTTGCTCTCTAGAATCATCTCTATCTCTTCTCTCTCTTATTTGCTCTCTCTATATATATGTAGAATAATTTCTCTTTCTCTCTCTCTCTCTCTCTCTCTCTCTCATGATTAACAGAATTAGAATTTGCAGATAACAGAAGGAAGTGTTTGTCAGATACTTTTACACAGTTTCATGTTGCACGGAAAGGTCTAAATAATCTGACAAACCTCTCGGATCAAATTCAGCATTATATCCATCAATTTTCATCAGCTGATAAATATAAGGATATTTATTAAGCAAGAAATGTCTAAAAAATAACAGCAAGAAGCTGCTTAAATTTCTAATTCAGCATCTCATTGCCTTTGTGAATATAACAACACTCAGCTGCAGTTTTGCTAAAAAAGAGAAGGACAAGGTAATAATCATGTGCGGAGGAAGCTTCTCTATAACAAACTGTGCCACCACATGTGGGTGGGAACACACCAGTGTTCAAAGCCAATGCATTAAGAAGACCTAAAGCAGAAAATGTCAGCCAGGGCTTTTGTCAAATGTGACTTAAAAGAGGCATTTTATGCCATTTTCCCTCTTTTATGTCACATCGCTCCTTCTGTTATTAAGCACCATGTGCAGAGGCTCATAATGAGGAGTCGTCTGCGAGGCGGCCGTTATGATGTCATCTTCCTCTGTTTAGGCTTCACCAAGCCATGTGTCCGGTATGTCCAATGCTTCTAAACCTCAACGTCAAATAAATCAGCAAAAGATATGTGGAGGGCTAATCATGAATACTCAAACACTGTCCCAGAAATGATTTCATAGTGAATTCAATCACAGTACATGAAGAAAAAAGCATGTTACAAGTAGAAAACAGATAGGAATAGGTAGCAAATAAGTTGACAAGGAAAATGTAAATACAAAAGAAATGCAGTAACTGTGTTGAAGGTATCGTAAAGTGTTGTGGAAAACTGCTGAATCACTGATTCTCTCAGGTCCTGTACGGATTCCTCATTTTGTCAGAATTTTAATTAGTACCCCATGCATGCTGAGGAGACTCAACTGGGGTAAAATTAGGACATGACAGCACTGAAAACCAAACAAACCAAATGCACAGACAAATAACTGCTGCACCACAAGAACTGAGAACAAAAATATAATATCATTATACATAATATTCTGTATATATATAATCTAGCAGGACATTATTATTATTATTATTATTATTATTATTATTATTATTGCATTATTATTATTATTGCATTATATTTGATATATTCTCACTGCAGCAAAAATAAACATTGCCTGAATATATGCCTTAGGTGTACATTTTCGATTTAGAACAAAAACACATAATGACTGTTTGTGTGAGTCTTAGCAGCGTATAAGAAAACAAAAGCTGTGCATGAAATATGGCTAATTAAACATCCGAGTCAGGTTTTTTTTTCTTTAATTAAAACAAAGTCAGGTAGCTCTAAATGTGTTTTTATATTCTGCATATTCCTCTATTAAGAAGATATCTGCTTATTGGTGTGGGGTTTTGTATGCAGTATCCTTATTTGGCATTCTTGGCATCACCAGTTGGCCAATCCTGATCCAAGATAAACAGGAAAAAGAGCAAGCAAGTGAGTGTGGGCTTGATTAGCTATAAATGTTTATTACACACACAATATAAGCAGTATTTTAAATCGAGAGCCTTGTATCAAAGGACACAATGCAATATGCCAGATTGGTACACCCCGAGACAGAGTTGTAGTGAAATCTACAGTGTCTACTTTTAAAAAAATGAATTTCTCACAGTTGTTAAATGCAACGAAGCCACCATTAAACATTGCATGGCTTTATGTCAATCAATCGATTTTTATTCATTGACTTACTCACACCCCAAGCAACTTTCTATTTCTGCTGACCTCCTTGAAATAATAACTAGCTGCGCTGCTTCCTTTGTCAAGTGTCAAGTTTGTATAGACATAATCCAGGTCACTGTAGATGCCATCATAACCCAAACCCACTTTCTAACGTCGAGATGCTCCTGGAGGTCGTGACTAGCTGAATGAGGTGGGAGCCGGAGTTTGAAGTAGATTAGGGATGAGTGCTTGATGGGGGATGGGACGATGAAACATATGGAAGTAATTTATAATCCAATAACTATTGCGGTGCCTATGTGCCTGCGTTAGCAATGATGTAAGCATTTGTGACAAGACCGTGAGCCCGAGACCGCATAGCTGCCCTGTTTAAATTCTTTTTGTTATGATTGTGAAACACTTAGAAGCAAAGTCTATTGCATGCTGTATGAAATACTGTAGAGCAAGGTTTTTTTTTCAGTTCGCAGCCCAATCCTGCACAACACAATCTATTTTAGAAATGAGCTTCTCTCATTTGTTTAAATGACTTGTAATGTAATAAAGTAATCTTTAAAGTGTATTAATTTTTGCATGGCTGATGAAAGTGCTTATAGTATCTTTAGGCTATTCACTGATAGACCGACTCCATGATTTGCCTATGCCGGAGTCGCCCAGGATCATTAAAAAAAAACCCTGTGGAGTGTTGCTTTATCATCCAAACAAAATAGGAAAATACTTTTACTTCTAAAAACTGTAACGCTACAAGTGGATTAGTGTCATGCCCACAAATCATTGGCTGATGCATATGGTACAAAAAACTGGAGTCACTTCAGGAATTTCGAAGTCGTCATCTGATCAGTTGGATTGCAGAGGATTTCGGGAGACGCTGTTTGTCGCGTTTTTGTAACGGTCCACTTGGAAACAAAGCCAATGTTGCGCTTTACTTCCCTCATGGAAGAAGGAAGCCGTTGTGTTTACAACTGTGACGGTGAGTTTTTATGAGAATGCTGGATTTTCCAAATGATATGCAGTTCATTATATAGATAGATAGATAGATAGATAGATAGATAGATAGATAGATAGATAGATAGATAGATAGATAGATAGATACATAGATATACTTCAGTGACCCCATGAGGGAGATTCATGCATAAATCAATGATTTATAGTCGCACGCCAGTCTGTTTTTGTATGGACATCAACTTTACATTTTCACGCCTCTAAACATGGCGCTGACCAAAACAAACTGTGATTGGCTGCTTTACATGTCAGTCAGATATCCGCTAGGCGGTCCTTGGCCAGTAAAAGCTGCTATGGATTCCAGACCTTCTGCCGTCAGTCTGAAGATCTGGCTACGTGATACTACATGTGGATTTGCAACTGTCTGCCTTTAAAGCACTCATCTCTTCGACGCAGCACAATTTAATGGAAAGTCTATAAACTATTAGGTAATATGTAAGACGTGATCTTTCATGGTGCCAGTGCCAACAGACTTTTTAGTGGGTTAACTTATCCATAAACTCTGATATGAAGAGATGTAAAAAGAACTATTGAGTTATTTCCCTTGCACAAATAATGCCTCCTGCACTATGATGGTTCCTTCTCCTGTGTTCGTAGGTCTTTCGTCACAAGAAGCCTGCTGACTGGTCAGTTAAAAAAGAAGAAAAAATAAATAAATCTCAAGTTCCACTGTTTTGCTAATGTTTTTACAATGATGCAAAATGGCGTCTCAGTTATTTGACTGATGAAATACACTATGCTAGATGTTTTTAAACACCTCATAGTTTTGTTCAGTCTTATAAGTTGGTCCTTGCTAAAATGCATCTCTTGGATTTTGGACCACTTCCAACTAAGCTCGTAACCTGGATGATTATTAGGATTTTGATTGTGTTTAACTTTAATACTGTTATTAATTTCTGCTGAACCAGAGCAATGTCATGATGATGATTGACATTATTTATTAAAGTCCATACTTATAATACATATTACTCATTTATGGACGTTAAGCTTGCTTGTAAAGCTCTTGAGGGTTGACATGATTACAAAAAAAGTAAAAGCAGAAAAAATTAAATTAATAAGCAATGAATTTTGCTAATGGTTCAATCTGATTCTACAGATAATGTTTCTCAAATTTCCAATTACACAAATAGTATAAACTTCCATCTCTGTAACATCTCATACAAAAACCGAGTTGTGAAAGTTATAGGATGTGTTCCAAATCATATACCTGCACTGTTCTACTCCATTCTGTAGAATAAATGGTGTAAGATGTGTGCTCAGAGTGAAAATTCCGACAAAAAGAAGTGCATTTCAAGTGTGTGGATGATGCAGATATTCATCCAAAGTGTGGAATGTTGGACACTTCATTCACTCAACAGTTGCAGCTTTGCTTATGTCTTGGAAAAGGGGCGGGGCTACCAGGCGCTGACGCTGGAGGAGAAAACATTTTGAAGATGGCTGACGACACTTCAGTGGACAAGACATCTTACAAAAGGTCTTTTAAATTATCCCATGTTGTGATTTATTTATTTTTTCTTTAGAAAGCTTTGAATCTGGTTGAGACTTGCGGTGTGAAGGTCATGCTAGGTTTTTATTTTTGTGAGTGATCAGATATGAAGTTCGAGAGAAAAAACAAGACCATGTTCGTTCATTAATTTATTACAGACTGCTCGGTCATTCAGTTAGGCTACGAGTTTGGAGCAGAACTAAACACAATTAGAAACAAACAAATGAGAATAACTGAGCGATACAGGAGAAGAAAAAATCCACAATCCGGTGCTTAGTTCCAATTGAACCCGAGTGATGAGTAATGAACCTGAGTGTGAAGCTGCCAGAGTCAGAATTCACAGCCCATCCTGACAGAGCTGCCGTTTCTATCCCACAGTGTCTTTTTTTTATTTATTTATTTATTTATTTATTTCATTATGCCACACCCACTTTGGGTTTAAATCTGATTATATAGATCTAGATACAGATACTGAAGCAACAAACAGATACAGACACGGATACAGAGTGTTGTTGGTTAGCTGAGGAAGATTTCCATTGCCATTTGTTAACAGCTTACTTACTTCCAAGATGCACATTCTGTTCACAAGGAAACCATTCTGTTGTGACCGTCCAGAATAACTGTATCAACGGAGATGACACAATGAGCAAAAAATAAATAAATAAAAATAAGCTAGAGGATTTGATTTGATGAAATTAGTCTGAGATCAGAACTCATTTCTCGGCGTTATTATAGATACACGACCATGACTAAAGTCCACAATACTGCCAGAACAACGCTATTGTATATTTAACAGTTCTCATGATACACAAACTCCTGATTGCCCCACTGCACCATCCCCAGTTCATAGACAAGCTGCATGTTGGCTCAGCACCAGAACACTGCTGTGGTTTTGGGTCGCAAGACGAACATTACAAAAATGCGACAAGTCGTTTTTCTGTAACTACAGATGCAAAGTTACTGATGACTACTGACGTTCTCTAAATAAAAGATAATCAGTACAGTTATGGTACAATACAGAGTGGGTTGGAATGACTGGACGTTCACGTTAAACACTGAAAGTCACAACAATGTTTAGAAAAATGCTCTGATTTTGGTTAAACAGCATGATTTGAATTTTAAATAAATCATTTCTGTCATGCAGTGATGAAATTCATGGAAAAAATCCTAAAGCATAACCGAAAAACTGACAAACCCAAAAAATGACTATAATGAATAATAACGTTTGATCCTGTTCCTCTTCTGTGATCCATCTTGCTTACCACGCCTCATCACTGTGTGTTTTCTGTAATGAACGTCGACCTCGGCATCAAGCACCTGGTTTTAAGTGCCACACGAATGCTTTATCACCGTGTTGTCCCATCCTGACACCCCCCCCCCAAATAAAACACACACCTATTCTTGCTCGGTAACAAAATGCATCTTTTCAACATGGTATGCTTTTGCAGCAGGTTACAGTCTTGAGGGCAGACTGCAGTCTTTGCACACTCCCAAACACACACACACATTAAGATACACACATTCTCTCTCTCGCTCGCTCGCTCTCTTTCTCTCAACGTCTGCTGTGACGATCCACAGGACAGCCAGAGCATTGACGTCAGAGACAGGCGTATGAAAAAACTGGTCCCTTGGGGCTCGGCAAAGTTATGCTTGTGCTCACAGCTCTGCTTGCAACTATTTCAGCAACGGCACTGCCTGTTAGAAGTCAATCGCTTAGCATCTGCTTTTCACATGGGAAATTCTACCATTGTGCCATAAAAATGAAATGGCCAAATTTTATGAAGAGTTCTCCATGCACATGTTGCCTTATGAGCAGAAAGAAATTCTGTGTTTTGCGCAGTGCTTTCATCATTTTCACTATTTTAATTGTTGATCTATGGCTTTGTGGAACGGAACTAGCGAACTCTCGTGAATGTTTTTAACAGTAAAGAAAATAGTCTCTAGTATCTAAAAAAAAACAAACCTTTTGATAGGTGGTAATATATTGAGTACTGGGGATGATGTACTGGGTATGTATATGGACGTTAGAGTGACGCTGAGTCAACGTTAAAACACTGTGTGTGTGTGTGTGTGTTATAAAGAGCATGTGAGAAGAAGGTGCTATAATGAGAAAAAGGAGCCGATAAAACTCTCTGTATGTAAGGCTCTGCTATTCTGTGGTGACCCCCCCCCCCCCCCCAAAAAAAAAAAAAAAAAAACCACACAAAAAAACCGAACAGCACAAACCCTTTCTGGTGCAATACACAACAGACACATAATTAACATAGGTATTTTACATAAAATAACAATTATGCATGTACTTGTTGCAATGATGTTATTTTCATCATAATATATTCATTCGTGTAAAATAATATGGCATGACCATGTCTAATTTAACCCTGAGCAAGTGAGGAGAACAGAACACACAGGAGAGAAAGAGAAGAGAAAGATTCGGCTTGGACTGTAGAAAGAAAGAGGGTCGAGTATTTGAAGGAGAAATAAATAGATGAATGAAAGAGGAACGGAAAGGCACAAAAACAAGCGTTGCTCTCAAGCAGAGGTGAACGTTGCAGTGGGAGGAAGTGCAGAAAGCACATGAATCAAAAACCCATCTAAGCCAGCCAGAGAAAAAAAAAGGATGAAAAAAAAAGGAGTGGGGGAGGGAGGGGAGGAGAGGAGGGAGGGGGGCTATCTGCGTCAGAGCTGCAGCCAATGCAGTGAGAGATGGGCCAGGCTGGAACGGAGAGACGCTGTTACTGCCACTCACATTGCCTTCCAGGACCTCGTGTCCCCCCCAACGACAGGGAAATGGCACGCATTGCTGCAGCTTCTACTACTGGAACATGCACATAGACACACACTCCTGGGTGGAATATAGGTGCACACACACACACTTTCATTTATATTTATATAAGCAATTAATAACACCACAACTGACGTAGGCACAATCCAGTCTGTCGTATTATATATCACCGCTTCGGAAACAAAAGGCACCAAATTCTGCTTTACTGCACAATTCCAACCAAGGTGAATAGAAATAAAAAGGAAGGAAATATTAATTCAAAAAGAAGTCAAGGCTCACAGTCGCCTGTAAGCTGGGGAAGCCTCGATTTAGGCTACAATGGCTCAGCTGATTGGGTACTTCCTATTTGGCCTTCATGATAAGGCATTTGTTCAGTCAAATGACCACACCAAAAATAGTAAGAGGCTCAAACCATATGCAAAAAAGTAATAATAATACTTTTAATAATAATAATAAAATGAAAAAATAAATAAATAAATACATAAATTTCTTGAAAAAAAATATAAATAAAAAATAAAATAAAAAATAACAATAAAGTAAGAAAAAATTAAAATAATAATAATAATAATAATAATAATAATAATAATAAAAAGACGGTGCAATTTTCTGCCAAATTATCAATTTTCTGTTTGTTTTCAAGAGGTGACAAAAAGCCCATTCATTTGCTCTACTTAAATCAATATATTGTCAAAAATACAGAGCCACTGTACTCTACACTACAGTAGAAGTCATGAAGCTGTGCCAGTGTACACAACATTATGGTGTTTACATGCAACATTATTAGACATCATTATTGAATGCTTAACACTGACAGTTAAAGTAAATGAGTTATCTGGGTCATGTTGTGTAGGATGCTTCATTTCCAGCAGCTGAGCAAGAAGTAGATGCTTTTATCCACCTCAAAAGTAGTTCAAAGCTTCAATCTACCTCAAAGATGAACTAATAAATCTACAGTAACAGCTGTTAGTCATCCAGTGTTTATTTCCACAACCGAGTTCAGTTAAACACAAGTATGAAAATATGTCCTGAGTGGTTTAAGTTATGTGCTACGGTTTGCCAGAAGTCAAATCCCAGGACTCTATGCTTCGATTGTGTTTGGCAAATTTTATAAATATATATATATATGCAAGAGCCACTTTAATAGGGATACCGGTATCCCTGCTTATTTACATCACCTAGACTTTTTCCAGTCTTCACCTGTCTGGTCTCAGTGCCCACTGCAGTCTCAGATTCTTGTCAAAATGGTCTTTTGCTGTCGGTTCAACGTGTTGTGCGTTCTGAAATGTTTTTCTGCTCATGAGATGCTTTTCTGCTTTCTGTCATAAAAAGTAGTCATTAGTGTTACTGTAATCTCTAGAGGCTCGAGAGACTGTGCGGGAAAATCCCAGGAGATCAACAGTTTCTAAACTATTCAAACCAGTCCTTCAGTGAAATGACACTTTTCTTCCTTCTGATGTTTGATAAGAACATAGACTGATACTCATCATGATACTGACATGTGATTGGATAACTGCATAATTTAGCTAATCAAAAGCAATCTGCCGTATTACCCAAATATGCACTTGAAACAAAATATCGCTGTCTGAGCCAGTTTGTAGATGAGGCAACGGTCTACAATAAAAAATAAAATAAAATCCATGCACATCACCAAACTTAACATTAATCAGGTATATTGTTGTGGTGGCTAATGTGTAGGATCTAATTTGTAAGTAAATCTATGACCTGTGAAGCATAAGTAAAAATATAACCCTGAAATATTCCAGAAACTGAGCAGAAGCTCCATAATCATGTGCTACACATAAAAAAATTCATTAAATTATGGATGCTTAAATAATATGTAAATTGCCAGTAAATGGTCCGTATCTACGTCAAGCTCATCCTATGTTCTCGTTACCCTGACTAACCCAAGAGGAGGGCTAACCCCTAAGCATCATCTATTGTCTTATAAGCAATGCACATCAGAGAGTAAGTTGCTATCTATCTCCTGTAGGTGCTCCATATTTGTCACTCCTTATGGTACAGGTCTGCTGTGAGACATTATTGGGTTTGTCAGTGCAGCAGGGAGGCAGCTCTTTTTCCTGTAGCTTCCATGCATCCTTTTCCAGATCTTCTTCCAGAACTTTCTTGCTCAACTACAACTCCAAGTATTGCTTGGAATTAATGAATAACCGCAATCCAGGATCCAACTTTCAAAATTTTGAAAAAACTCCCCCACACCTTGTCATGAAATCCAAGAAGTTTAATTCACAAAAATTATGAAATGAGTTACTCCTCAGGGCAGCATGGTGGCTTAGTGGTTAGCACTGTTGCCTCACAGCAAGAAGGTCCTGGGTTTGAGTCCTGGGTTTGAACAGGCAGGGGCCTTTCTGTGGGGAGTTTGCATGTTCTCCCTGTGCCTGAGTGGGGGTACTCTGGTTTCCTCCCACAGTCCAAAAACATGTACATCAGGTTGACTGGTAATTCTAAATTGCCTCTGTGTGTAATTGTCTGTCTATATGTGGCCCTGTGATGGACTGGTGACTTGTCCAGGGTGTACCCCTGCCTTTTGCCCAATGTGTGCTGGGATAGGCTCCAGCAGACCCCCGTGACCCTGCTTAGGAATAAGCGGGTATAGACAATGGATGGAGTTACTCCTCACCCGCTGCACCCATATTATGAAGACGGAAAAACCATGGCGACAATAGTAAGATGTTAAACGCCTTAGAATTACCATCACCCATGTTGTGCATCAAAATCAAAATACACTTCTTTGATAGCGCAGACAAACAGGATTTATTTTAAGCAGCAGTAGAATCGTCACCACCTTCTGAAACTTTCTAAAACATCCCTAACGCAAGCTAAAACCTTAAAAACCTCATCCACATAAGATAATAGCAGGTTACTGTTGTGTAAATGATCGCAACAGTGAGGCAAAAATGTGGAAAGACCACTGTTTAATAGGCTAAAAACATTTTCACCACAAAATCTCACCACAAAATAGAGTGCATTGTCTCCAGCCTGGCTCTGAGTCTTCTTCACATCATGAAGTGTTACACTATGTTTTATAAAACGCCAAGTCGACTGTATGAAATGTTAAAAGATTATTGGAAAACAAAATTCCATCCTGAACCGTTGTATGTTTAGGTTAAAAGCACACACTGAAGAAAAGCAAGTCCTGTCTGTCCTGATGTGAAGCTTTTGTGTTACTATAATGTTGTTTTTCTTTTAACATGGTCTTTCTGTTGTAGGAAACACAGCCCATGGCAATGGTGTCACCAGACACTATTTTTACACAATTCTTGGAAAGTCATGCTTGGTTTCAGGTTGAACTTGGTTATGCAGGTGAACACAAGACAGGCATCCACACCTTATGCACGCCACTTCTTCTCCACTTTTTTTAAATACATATTTGGATCAGATCATTATCTTGGGTCAGTATATCAACCCTGATCTCAGATTTGTTTTTATGTTATACCTGTCTCTAATGCTTTGCTTATAATATTTTTAAATTGAAGTAAATCTGTTTCTGGGCCATTTCTTCCTACAAGGTGGATCAATTCCAGCAAAATCCGGTGCTCATGAGCTACTCTACTTTTTTTTTAATTACTGCACATGCATTGGTGTGCTATCAATTTGCTGCAATATGTAATATGTATTTAGCCTCCAAACGTCAACACGTTTTTCACCATGGAGGATATTTTAGTAGTGATTTTCTTTATTTTTATTTGCCACACACAGTGAAGAAACACCCTATTGTTTTATTTGTGTCATGATAATGCATGCATTCATAATGTAGTCTTTCATTTGCTCTATACACATTGATCAGGCATAACATTATGAGCACTGAGAGGTGATGTGAATAACACTGATGATCTCATCATGGCACCTGTTAGTGGGTGGGATATATTAGGCAGCAAGTGAACATTTTGTCCTCAAAGTTGATGTGTTAGAAGCAGGAAAAATGGGCAAGCGTAAGGATTTGAGCGAGTTTGACAAGGGCCAAGTTATGAAGGCTAGATGACTGGATCAGAGCATCTCCAAAACTGCAGATCTTGTGGGGTGTTCCCGGTCTGCAGTGGTCAGTATCTATCAAAAGTGGTCCAAGGAAGGAACAGTAGTGAACCGGCGACAGGGTCATGGGTGGCCAAGGCTCATTGATCCACTTGGGGAGCGAAGGCTGGCTGTGTGATCCGATCCAACAGATGAGCTACTGTTGCTCAAAATGCTGAAGAAGTTAATACTGGTTCTGAGAGAAAGGTGTCAGAATACACAGTGCATGACGGGTCAGGGCTGTTTTTGGCAGCAAAAGGGGGACCAACACCAATATTAGGCAGGTGGTCATAATGTTATGGATGATTGGTGTATAAGTGGTCACTGACTATAGTCAATTTGCAGTTATTCTGTTTTGTGAAAAATATTTTCTTGTGTTTTTATCCTAAAACGGACATTTATTAGTCTACATGAAAAACACATTTGTCCTGCCATGCTAAATTCCAAGATACTAAACAGTCCAGGTGAGTCATTCTGGATAATATTAACACAGTGTATAGAAGCTCCGACCTGCTAAAACTGCACCTCAAGTCCTTGAGCCTGAAATGCGCCTCTCACCACTCTGAAAGAAACGAATGGCTCACTGAGGATACATAGCTGTCACACAAGCATCTATGCCCTCATGAGTGAAACTGTGATCCACTTGCCAGTCTGGGAGGTTACATTCAGTCACTCTGTGTGCTATGCGCATACACACTTCTAAAACGCTAGCAATATGAAGGACTCACATGTCCAGGTGATTATATACATATATATTCTTTAAATGAGCTTAAATGCAGCCTTATGTTTAATTTGTTTAATTAGCCTCTATTATGTTGTGAAATTTTTCTATTTTATTATATTTAAGTGTATATATTTACAGTATCAATATCTCCAATATTCCCAACACTGAATATTTATGTTTGCAGTTTTAGTAACCACTTGATCAGAGTTGGATCCGGAGCCTATTCCAGACAAAACGGACACACGGGAGAAATCAGTGCATCACAAATTAGACTGAATATTTCAGACTCAGTTATTCTACTGACAAACAAAACAAAGAAGAATGAGAAATTATTACTCGAGTATTAAAGCTGCAATGTAAACTAAAATGGTTGGATTAAATTAAATTGCATAGCTACTAAAAAATTGCATGACTTTGTTAATGTAATATGTAAATTTTAAATTTTATTATATAAATTTTATTTCCAATCATGTGCTTACGAGTCAAATGACGTGCAGCAGTACACAAAACACAGTGTCTTAAATTAAAATGAACTAAAAGTAAAATGACATTCCATGCTAAACTTTAAAAATAACCTAAAACTGGAATTAAAATAAAAAAATGATAATATAGACAAATATTCCAAATAAATTATTAATAATCAATAATAATATTAATTTAAAAAAAAAAAAAACTAGGACAGCCTCAGCGGTGAAAGTAAAACCACAAGCATCAAAAAATACTGAACTAAGATTATGAAATTGTAAACATGACAAAAAGAATAATGCGGAAAATACTCATAACAATCTTTACTACGAGCCAAACAAGCAATACCACACTACATGTTCATGCCAAACATGATCATTTCATTTCAAATATTTTTAATAATCTCAAATTTTGAAATATAATCCTTCCATTTTAGCATATTTAAACAAGGAACTTTTTAAGCTGGTTCATTCAAACATGCTTGTCAGTATAATGAAGATGTTGGGTTTTTTTTTTCAAGGGCAGATGTGTTGTTTTCTTTGTACTCTGTATCTGGCTTTGTTTGTGGAGCTGCTGCTCCCAGACTGTATTTATAAAACCTGGAGAAATCATGCATTGAAAAGTCTACATAAACCTTACTGTCAAACTAATCAAGCAGAAGAGTTGAAAGCTGAACTGTTACACATGTCCTTATAATACGCTTTATATATATATATATATAACGTCATAATGCACTCCATTGAAGCACAGATCCTTTGTTAGACTGCGGGAACACCTGTGATTCATTTTTTTAAAGAAATAAATAAATAAATACATTTCACAGAACAGTCAGCAGGAAAGTATGTTTGTAAGTAAGTTTGATGACTGCACTGTGAGGGTGTTCACTGTCTCTGTCTCTCTCTCTCTCACACACACACACACACACACACACACAGAAGTAATGTCTCTGATTCTATATTTTATATATATGTATTCAAGTGATTCTGTGAACCCACATCAAAGTGAGGCTAGAATGTCAAATGTCATTGTGCACTGCATGTTTCACACACACACACACACACACCCCGTCCACCGAGACCAGTGACCTGGAATTTTTTCACAGAGGCTGCTCTCAAACCTCAATCTCTGCCCTCATTAACTTTGAAAGATGATGATGATGATGATGATGATGTGTGTGACACACGTCAGCACCTCCCAGAGGGTAGAGAGTGCTCGAGAAAGGGAGAGCGTGAGACAGAGAGAGAGAGAGAGAGAGAGAGAGAAAAACAAACAGCAGATTTAGGCTTGAATGTGTTTCCCACTGCTGTCTGCTTACGTCTGTAAGAGACGTCTAAATGGACTCAGTGTGTGCCGTCACATCAAAGCCCTCGATATTAGAGCCATGCACATGCTCAGGCCTTTACGCATGACACTTGGCCATGCGTCCATTCACACACACACACGCACACACACACACACACACACACTCCCTGCCTTCATTTATGCATTTCTCTAAAAAAAAAACACACAGCCTTTGATTTACTAACATCACAACTGTAGGCCTGCATTCATTTTATTTCCACAGAGGGTTTATTTATTTATTTATTTATTTAAATCCGAACATATAAATGATACTCATTCATTTTATGAATAGTTTAACTGTTTACACTCTGGGCTGCAATTAATTAATTTCCATGCTAATCAAACTACATGTACTGAACATGCTACACTGCACAGTAAACTACAAGTGCAACAGTTACTCATGTATTAATATATGTTTTTAAAGATGGATTAAAACTTAAATCTAACTAAAAGTCAGATTCAGTCAGAATATTATCCAGATCCAGAACATGGAGATCTGACATTTATCATTAAATAAAATATGTAATATACAAGGAATTATATATTTAGTAAATCAAAATCTATAATAATTCAAATTCTAAATGCTAGACATGTCATATAGTTATACATTTTTCATCAAATTTGCTTAAACAATCTGCTTCTAAAACTGATGAGCTAACAAAAGCACTCGAAGTCAAAGACAGAATCTTTGCTCTCTCTAGAATGCCTAGAAATACCACCTGTCTGTCCCTTTACCTTTTCCCCTGCCCTTTAGTCATTTTGTTTCTCGCTCTCTTGCTCCCTCATGTCTTCTCTTGCTCACCAAGTGCATTTGTATTTTATCTTAAAATGCCACACTGCGTAAACCCCAGCAGTGGACATTAATAAGACGGCTCCTGTGCAACAAATCCTCAGCAGAAGAAATTAGACTCCGGCTAGTCTGCCGTTAGCACGGTGTGTCCTGCCTCACTGATATTTAGTTGTGTGTTACTGCCCTCACCTACGTCTATGGCAGCGGTCCAGCTGTGGGTTTACACCCCTGTGATGTCAGAAAGCTCTGCACAGTGATAGCAGAGTCCTTGCTGGCTGGCATGGCATTCTTAGTACGTGCACAAAGGTGCCAAAAAGACAAGTTATACAAGCCGACCTCTCACGCTCTCTACTTTTCCGCCAGCCGTGGAAAGCACGTGCCATTCTTAATGTGCTGCTGGAGAACAAACACAACAACTCCCCTTTTAGTCTCTTATACAAGGTGATTTGGGTGAAGAACAGAGGTGTTTAACTGAGAAATACTCTCAGATACTTTGCTTTCCTAAAGGGAATTAAATCCTTTACAATCCTTTCACTCTAAACATATTCATATATATATATATATATATATATATATATATATATATATATATATATATATATATATATATATATATATGTATATATATGTATGTATATCTATATATATATATATATATATATATATATATATATATATATATATATATATATATATATATATATATATATGTGTGTGTGTGTGTGTGTGTGTATGTTTGTACAATCACATTATTCTATACACACAGGTAATATTATTACAAATACAGATACCATCAAGAGGTGCACTTTTTTTTAGACAGATTTGAATGTCATCTGGTTAAGCCTAGACAAAAGTAGGCAGATAAAAAGCTAATCTTTTCTACACATATGAAAACCCTGAAAGAAATAGCATGAGTAATGCATTTACTGCAATGTTTTTATAGAGGTTATTCATGCATCTTTAGTAATCGCCTCGTCAGGGTCATGCTGGTTTAATTTAGATTACGAGTTTGGTCATACTTTTGGAAAAACTATGTGAACTGGACACATCCCATTCCTAATTGTGATACAGATACAGAAGATTCAAAGCACTAAACTGATAAAACAGCAGAATTGCAGTACACATCTATCACCAATATCTGTTACACATAGGCTTTATTTCTGCTCCCTGAAAACAGCATCCTGCTGAAAATATTTGCATACACTGTATAAAGATTTAGCATTTGTGTCATATGAAAATATTACAAAGCTCAATGCAAAGTCTTCCAAGCTGAGTATAACGCTCATTTAGCCATCTGAGCTTTAGAATAAAAAGAGCCACTTCTCTTAATCACACAAGTGTAGTAATTATTATTGTTAGTTAAGGATTTTTATACATTATCCTAAATATGTGCACACTTAAAAATTTAATATACTTATAGTCAAATGTATCACTTTTGTAATGAAAAGTTTCTCTCGCTGTGTTTGTGTGCGTATATAACCCAAATTTGACCAAGTATAAAAAGTCACTTATTGCCACGTTAACAGGAATAAAATACATTGCTGGACAAGCTGGTTTGAAAAACTACTATTCTCATAAAATTCTACACAGTCAAACAGTAACAGTCTAAACATTAAAAACAACCAAAAACACCAAGTGAGCAGCAAATATACACCCATCCAATTTCTGTAGCACAAGGTCGCAGGGAACCTGGACTCTATCCCATGCAAGGCAAAGAGCAGAAGTCAGGGGACACACCGGACAGGGTGCCAACCCATTACAGAGCACAATCACACACACACACACACACACACACACACACATAAACATGCTCACATGCCTGTTCACAGACAATATAGAGATTCCAGTCAACCTACAATGTATGTAGGGGGAGAAACCTGAGGACCTGGAAGAAACTCCTAAAGCACAGAGAGAACATGTAAACTCCACACACACACACACACACATTGATTCAGTGTCACAGAGAACATTAAAGGAGATCATTCATACCATTCGCAGTAACATACATACAATAGTTCACCTGTGTGTGACAGGTGATAACACTCTCACACTACACTACTACAACTATTAACGCTGTTTTCTAGACTCTCGAGGTAATTCATATTTATTATCTACTGCTAGTTTGCACATGTGTACTGTACTGTGGTGTAAATAATGATGTAAATTTGTTTAAATCCACAACTGTGTTTCATATGTGCACTGCTTTTAATTTAACTTACTGTAACTTACTGTCAGTTGTTATTTTAAGACACGAAGGTCAGGTGTTCTGGAATAGTTCTTGCAAGAACAGTATTGTCAAGTGCATTTGCAAAACCCATCAAGCACCATGATGAAACTGGCTCACATGAAGACCATCCCAGTAAAGCAAGACCAAAACTTACCTCTGCCTCAGAGGGGAAGTTCATTTAGAGTTACCAGCCTCAGAAATCACCAATTAACAGCACCTCAGATTAGAGCCGTTATGAAGGCTTTACAGAGCATCAGTAGCAGACATATCTCAAGATCAACCGTTCAAAGGACATTATTGTGTATTTCGGCCGCCTTCAGCATTGTTTAACAATGTAGAAAGAAATAAACATCAGGAAAGACCATGGAATTAGAAGATGTGTCCAAACTTTTGACTGGTAGTGTATAGGTGTACCTTCCACAAGGTTTAGGAGTGTGTTTAAGAATTTCTGACCATTCTTCTAGAAGCACATTTGTGAGGTCAGGCACTGATGCTGGACGAGAAGGTCTGTCTCACAGTCTCTGCTCTAATTCATTCCAAAGGTGTTCTATCTGGTTGAGGTCAGGACTCAGTCAAGTTCCTCCACACCAAACTCTCTCACCCATGCCTTTATGGACCTTGCTTTGTGCACTGGTGTGCAGTCATGTTGGAACAGGAAGGGGTCATCCCCAAACTGTTCCCACAAAGTTGGGAGCATGAAATTGTCTAAAATGTCTTGGTATGCTGAAGCATTAAGAGTTCCTTTCACTGGAACTAAGGGGACAAGCCTAACCCCTGAGAAACAACACCTGAATTCAATGATTTGGAGGGGTGTTTGCGATCGATCGATCTATCTATCTATCTATCTATCTATCTATCTATCTATCTATCTATCTATCTATCTATCTATCTATCTATCTATCTATCTATCTATCTATCTATCTATCACACACACACACACACCACACCGGACAACAATTTTCACATGAGGTGACTGTGGTTTATCATGTTATCATGTGGGTGAAAACCATCAGTGTTTCAGGGGAACCCAGAAAATTTGCTTTTCTTAAGAAAATGTGAACAAAAACTGATTCTGTGTGTAAACTCCTTGCCTTACAAGTAAAAGTAACTGGACCTGGTGCACCCCCACCCCCCTTCTTCTAGCAGGCCACACAAATTAGGTGGGTGTGTGAAATGTGACAGACGTTCATTATAAACTATAAAATCGGTATGACGAGAAAGCAGTGGTACTTCAGAATTCTGCAGGATGACAGATTTGTGATCTACGGAAACCACATCAAGCGAAGCGATGCTGAAGAAGCAGAAATGTGACGAGCGTCGTCATCATTAGACAGAGGAAACGTATCAATACAATCCTGCACACAGTCATCTGATCCTCCTGCACCACACACACACACACTTTTTATCTTTTAATCCCAGCTCTGTATTTTTTCTGCCTTTCAAATTCCCTAAATGTCTGTTTTTAATTAAAGAGCACAAAACAAAACATGACTCAAACAAAAAGGACATAAAAAGACAGATTTTAGAGATTAAAATGAATTGTGCTGGAATTAAAATGAATAAAATGTTCATCAATAAATGGTGACCAGCAGTAAGAAAATGAAGATTAAAATAACAGGCTGTTTTACTTAATGTTTCTACAAATGAATGACTCACAAAGGAGTGAGCAAAAGGAATTTAAAAAAAAAACAGAAAAATAAAAATATTATTATAATTATTACTGACTGTCAGCATAATGCAATAAACTTTTTGTTAAAAGAAAATTATATGATAAATAAATAGAAGTCTAATATAATCTATGAGAGCTTCACCCTCTCTGATTTTTTTATTTTTTATTTTAAATCCTTCAATTTAACCTTAATATCTTACATATATTAACAAATAATCTACTGATTTGTCATTAGAGTTATTACCGTGTTTGACTGGTCAATGAATTGAACAGGTTTAAACCAAATAACAAAAAAATATTCAACTTAATTCAATTCAATTTTATTTGTATAGCGTTTTTAACAATGAACAATGTCTCAAAGCAGCTTTACAGAACATAGAAAAACAAAAAACCATAGTGCAAAAAGTCCTAGATATTAGACAAAATCATCCCTAGTGAGCAAGCCTGAGGCAAATGTCTAAAGGAAAAAACTCCCATAGCAGAACTATAAATAACGTCAAACTTAATCTAAAACAATTATAATACAATATCACAATTATTATTATAATAATAATAATAATTATTATTATTATAATTATAATAATAATAACTATTATTATTAATAATAATAATAAATAGATTTATTTAAAAAATAAAAACATAATTATGATTTTATAAAAAAATAACTAAATTGTTCCAAGCAACAGCAATTATATTATTGCGCACATTTCAATAATTACCTTAATAATTACATTTAAACTATGTTCGTAAAATACATGTACAAAGAGGGAATTATTATTTTATTTAGCTGTATATAAAGCAGCTCTACACAACACACGACGCTTGTTGTTCAGCTTGAATGCATTATATTAGTTCCTGTGCTGCCATCTAGTGGTTATTGTGCAGAACTGCAACGCACGCTCACGCGCACCATACTGACCATAATGCTTTGCGGCACGCAGTTCATTGCGGTGATGGAAGCTCAGTGACGACAGCAATGAAATCAGAGCAGCTATGTCTTCTGTATTGAAGCATAAATCATTTTGCTGACTCCAATAGTACATTCACAACGAATAGCTGATTATAAAGCATGATTTTAATATTTAGAATAAAGCATTTCTTTCGGTATATTGTCTCTTTTATACGATCAGCGTTAACGCTGTATCCCAGTCACTTGTTTCCATATAATATTTGATTTCTAAATTCACCATCGTTCTCGTCTAAAGGAAAAAAATGAAAACTTTCCCTCTGGTATTACTTATTCCCATTTTACCTGCCTTATTAACGTGAGAACCAGAGTACAGCCTTTTTCTTGCACTAGTGGCTGGAATTCCGGCTCTTTTCAGTGAGTCAAATTATATGGCTCAGAGTCGACTCTTTGAGCTCCCAAACGACTCACTAACCCCCTCCCCCCCAACCGAACTAATGATTATTATTCTTTGCCCAGCAATGGCTGAAACGGTGTAATGAAATATTATTCTACTTTAATAATTAACAAAACAATATTACTATGCATTGCTCTTTATAAACTTTATAAAAATTTGTTTAAATATTATTCAGATTTGAGGCAACTTTGCAACAACTACATTTCAATGGACAATGTTGTCTGTTATTTGTATTTTTTTAAACTATAAGAAAGAAAGAAAGAAAGAAAGAAAGAAAGAAATGCACCTTCATGTCCAAGGTGCAGTTGGTCCAGAATGAGAAATGCACCTAGAGAGGGTTCATTAAACTGGAATGATTTGATGCTGTACTTTCTCCTACTCAGTTCCTGTTAATTCTTCATCTGGAGCATTCTGCACTCTTTATTTGGTTCATCTCAGAACGATTACTTCATTTCATTCGGCAAAACTGAACTTAATTCACTTCGACTGAATAGAATTGAAAAGAACTGACACTTCTGTACTGTCACTATTACTGTATGAAAACATACTTGTTCGAAGTTACATTGTTGTATGTTGAAATCTGTGGGGTCTGTAAAGGTTATTACCTTTGCAACAGCATAATAATTAAGAAGATTATTATTAAAAAACGTCTGGTGGCTTAAGTCAAGATAATTATTTTGCTGTCATGGGGTTTGTGATGTCATACAAACGGATCAAACAATGGTGGCATAGGATATAGGATTAGCCATAGCTCGGTAACACTATACTCCTGCTCTACTAGTTCTCAATTGATCTGAAAAGGGTAGGCCTTTCTCAAGCCTTGTTTCAATGATGTTGCTATTTACATAAACTGCTTTTGTACCAGATAAATATGCTGACAAAATTCTGTTATTAGGGTTGGAGAATCAGTAGTAGTTTACTTGCCAAGTCACATGATAGGTGCCTACAAACCATATATAGCCAGAATCCTTCACCATCACAATCTATATTTCAATTCAAATTCCTTCCTGTAAAGGGTATCAGATTTCTTTTTAAAACCTCATCTTTGTAAACCCAATAAACCTAATTTTTAATATTCATAAACAAACACCACTAACAAGGTATGTTCCGTTAAACAAGTTTCTTTTGTTGCCTAATATCATCCATCCATTGTCTATACCCGCTTTTTATTAAGGTCACAAGGATCTGCTGGAGCCTACATTGGGCAAAAGGCAGGGGTACACCCTGGACAGGTCACATATAGACAGACAACCACACACTCACTGTTATGGGCAATTTAGAATTACCAACCAACCTAATGTACATGTTTTTGGACTGTGGGAGGAAACCAGAGTAACCTAGGGCAAGCATGGGGAGAACATGCAAACTCCACACAGAAAGGCCCTTGCCTGTTCGAACCCAGGATTTGGACCCAGGACCTTCTTGCTGTGAGGTAACAGTGCTTACCACTAAGCCACCGTGCTGCCCTTACCTAATATCAAGTCAGACAAAACCCTGTAGGATTACAAATTCTTTAAAAGGACATTTTTTTGCTTGTTATATTTTTCAGAATGATTAGTCACTACATCTGTTATGGAGTTGTATTTGTTGTAAGAATTTGGCTTCTTTTGAAGCAAATAATCTTTGCGCGTAATCATATTAAAGCTATCAAATCACTACTCAAGTAATGCCAATTACTGTTAAATAATGTTAGCTGGTCAGGGAACATTAGTCTGGTACATTTTGTCCCATGCAGAATTATAATAATCCACCTTACACACAGTGTTCAGCCACAACCCCACCTATCAGCTACAATGAATGAATAAATAAAATTATTATTATGTACATGTCAAAATATGGTGTTATTATTATCATGTTGGTGCTAATACACTAGGGTTGATTAGAGACACTGACCAGCTGTAAAATTCTCCGCTCTCTTAAAAGAAATCTCGATGTAGACTAGGAGGTTTGCATTAGTAGAAATTTACTAGTTACCATCAAAAAAAACAACAACAATCTACTAGGCTAAAAAGTACCAAAAGAAACTACTAAAAAACAGACACTAGCGATACCAACTACTGACAGTATAATATTAATGACAAAAAAACCCTACTTGCACTAGATACTGATAGAAATCATTTTTTATCCAAACCTCGCATGGTTATATACACTATATTGTCAAATATTTTGGGACACCCCTCCAAATCATTGAATTCACGTGTTGTTTTTCAGGGGTTGGGCTTGGCTCCTTAGTTCCAGTCAAAGGAACTCTTAATGCTTCAGCATACCAAGACATTTTGGACAATTTCATGCTCCCAACTTTGTTTGAACAGTTTGGGGATGACCCCTTCCTGTTCCAACATGACTGCACACCAGTGTACAAAGCAAGGTCCATAAAGACATGGATGAGTGAGTTTGGTGTGGAGGAACTTGACTGGCCTGGACAGAGTCCTGACCTCATCCCGATTGAACACCTTTAGGATGAATTAGAGCGGAGACTGTGAGCCAGACCTTCTCGTCCAACATCAGTGCCTGACCTCACAAATGCACTTCTAGAGGAATGGTCAAAAATTCCCATAAACCCACTCCTAAACCTTGTGGAAAGCCTTCCCAGAAGAGTTGAAGCTGTTATAGCTGTAAAGGGCGGGCTAACTCCATATTAAAATGTGCATGTAAGGGCAGACGTTCCAGTTTTGGTCTGGCTTGCAATCTCCGCTCTAATTCATTCCAAAGGTGCTCCTTCAGTTGAGGTCAGGACTCTGTTCAGGCCAGTCAAGTTCCTCCACACCAAACTCACTCATCCATGTCTTTATGGACCTTGCTTTGTGCACTGGTGTGCAGTCATGTTGGAACAGGAAGGGGTCATCCCTAAACAGTTCCCACAAAGTTTCGGAGCATGAAATTGTCCAAAATGTCTTGGTATGCTGAAGCATTAAGAGTTCCTTTGAATGGAACTAAGGGGCCGAGCCCAACACCTGTAAAACCCCTTTTGGCAATATAGTGTATCTTTTTATACTATGCGCAATATACACAGCTCAATAATGCTTTCAGATAACCAAGAAATTACACTTATGTGCAAACGTACATATAAATATATATTTTGTACAGCATATCTATTTATTGTAAATGCTCTTTTTTACTTTTAACTTAAATTCTAAAGTCTATTCTCATGGTGATTACTAGTGATGCATTTGTCTTAACGAAACTCTAAATGCCAATAATGAAGCATTAATGTACTCAACTCTAGCTGAAAATCCTAAACATACCAGTTTTAATACGATTCAACAAGCCGGACAGTTTTAAAATATAAAAGTAGCATCAATGAAGTAGTCATTTTGTGAGAATCTGAACATCTCATTATCATTGCCTTGCCAAAACAAATTATTTGGATCAAATTGGCTTGCAATTGTTTAAGCATGATTGATGTGTTGATTGATACAACTGGCATTCTTAAAGGCCTTGACTAATCGTTTGAGCTCAGCTCTTTATTTGAGCATTTGCTTCCACTGAGGCACAGAGGTTTTGGAAACAATAGTGCCACCAGCAACTGGAACCATCCCTAACCTGTAATCAGTAAACAAGACATGATGTAATGATTATTAGCTACTGTGTTTGCTATTTTTTAATGTCTCTTTGGCTGTGAAGGATCATGTGATAAATGTTGAACAGTGATTTGACATGGCTATAGAGTCTCAACATTCGTGGGAAACAAGTCCGATCTGGTCTGCAACCTGGGGAGAGTTCCCCTCATGGACAGGTCGAGCCTTTGCTTCAGTTAGACAGACAAAAAGGCTTTTGTGGCTCCTGATATGAATCTCAATGGATCTCTTTCTAAGCCTGCACTCTTTCTCTTGGCCACAGGGTTCAATGAGGGAAAAAAATGCAAGATTGCAACACTGAGCCAGTGACCACTGTTTTTAAGGCTGCTTTGTGTGACATGTTTCACCTGGCACAAGCTATTTCTAATGCTAGAAAAAAAAAAACCGTGAAGAGCACAATCTTCTAAGCAATTTGTATATACACTGAAAGGGCAGTATTTGATGCAAATGCCCAGATGCCACGCTCAACAGGCTAAAGGAAGTGCCCGCATCCCCCTCCATGCCAGCCAAGGGAGACACACAATCTGGCTTGGCCTCTTAAGAACATTCATGTGGGGTCACACAATGTGTGCAAACAACACAGCCAGACTCCCTTCTATTCAAAGGCCTGATTGTGCCAGGCCTGGACGTTGCACTATGTCCACATAGCAGACAAGAGCCATGTGACAGAAAGGTCAGTGGACGCAGGGCCTGGCATAACATTATTAAAGAAGGAAACTTGTTAACAATGTTAACACACTTTCAGAGAGGAACTTGTACTCTGTATATAGTGTTAGGGAGAAGCTAGCTACAATGGTCATGTTCACTAACATTACTACATGTTTAATAGCGTGCTATTTTCAAAATAGCAGTGTTTCATAGGTCATGCTACACTACTCCAACAAACACTGGTGCAAGGTGGAAGAATACACCCCCAGATGTGGCCAGTCTACACAGTGGCACACACACACACACACACACACACACAATCATATAGTCATTTACAACTAGGGACAATTCTTCATTGCCAATCCACTAACCAGTATGTTATTGGGAGGTCGGAGGAAACCGGTGAACCTGGAGGAAACCCAAACAAGGCAGAACAGCAAAACTCCACATAGACATTAATCCAAGCTCAGGATGAACCTGGAACTGCAATTTATATTCAGATGGTGTGTAAATATGTATTACAAAGGAATACGACACATTTTGCTCCATCACAATGCTGTTGTCCATGGAGTTATATAAAACCCGATTCCAGCTGAAATGCTGGCACGCAGGAGCCGTTCAAAGGCTTCCTCGTGGTGTAGGCCTACTCATGATACAGGGATTTTATTTATACTATCATTTCTTGTTCTCAGTGTACTCCATGTGTTTGTCCTCTACTCTACCTGAATCAGTGACTTAATCAGTACATTTGAGCGGGAAATCCAAGGCTGCATTGATCTCATGCCCCTGTCCATAAGCAATTTACATCAACATGTAGGTGCAATTTCTGGCATCCCAAGCGTCTTTAGAGGATTTTCATGTAACAACACATCACCCGCACTGACTGGATAACGCTCAAAGGTTTGAGTCAAACCACCAGTTAAGGTTCGAGTTTTCATACCTTGGTCAGCGCAGCTTGAACGCGGGAAATCCTCTGCTCTCGCGAGCTCTCCTACTCCTCCTCCTCCTCCTCCTCCGTCGTCGTCGTCCGGAGTTTTTCGTTTCTTCGACATCGGGTGTTCTAGATAGGACACAATGTTTTGGAAATGCCCTCTGAGCTCGAAAGGGAGACGTGAGTGAAAGCGAGGCACTCTGCACTGTGCAGTTATGCACATGCGTTTGGCCGCGAGGCGAAAAGCAGGAGCTCCGCGCGCCGAGATTTCGTGCATTCAGACTCCAGCGGTTTCCCGTCCAAAAATCGGCGCGCTCAGGGAAAAGTTGGCAGGTGCGCAAGCGATTAGAGAAACGAAAGGAGACACATGCACGGGCGACTATAGGAAAACCAAACGAAAAAACGACCAGTTTTCCTATTGCTCGGAAACAAGCTTCCCCTGACAAGAGATGGAATACCTATACGAAGTGACTTGCTCAGTCACGTGTGCCCAGGATTATACTGAAGCAGGAAAAAAGTACACGTCCACGATAAAGCACGGCTAAACTCTCGCTCTCCTGTTCCTGGCGGCACACACATCCACGCGGGTCGCTCTTTTATTCTGCTGCTCCACTGAAGCATGTCCATAGCGTTCATTTGCATGGTCAGCTGTGAACTCTGAGAAAAAAAGTGCACAGATATGATAGATGCTGCCCTATGTTTTTGACTGAATACGACTGAAATGCCCAAAGGATGCTGTCAACATCTTGCGTGTTTTTGAACCGACTTTATATCAGATCAGTGTCAGACCTTACTAATTACTCACAAGTAAGGGACAGATGCAGTAACATCTGTGCCGTCAGGGAGAAGCTTTTGATATTCTTGTGTGGCCAGTGGAGATGGACACACGAGCCAAATCGCTAAGCTATGGACGGCTGAGCACCGCGTCGCACCTTTGGCTCTTGCGTACATATCGATGGTCCAACGACGATTTAAAAGCGTTGCGCGCGCCCTCATCAATCTCTCCGCCGAACTGCCTGATCCAGTTGCCAGGGAAACGCGGACCGAGCAAGCGGGCATGGTTTCAGCAACCGGCGCTTTAAGTACTTCAACTTTGCGCAGCGGTGAGCTCCCTGTAGTAGCTAACTCTCAGGGACTTCCAGTGGTCAGAGTGGGTTTTTTTTGGCACGAGGCGACCAGTTTTCTGTAAATAAAGGGCTGTGTGTGTGTGTGTGGAGGGGGAAAGGGGGTGGTTGTTGCTTTTCCGTTCACGATCCAATGACGTCAGTGGCCTCCTCCGCAAACGGCACCAAGGCTGCAGCTCAAATTGACTTCAATGATAACCTCACTTAGTTCTTTACGCAAGCCGTTACATCTGTGTACGCGCGCTGGACGAGCCTCTGACCGGAGGACGCATGTGCGAAGAAGACACAACTGTTAAACTGTTAAGAAAGAGCACAAAGCACAAACGCAACAAAAACGTGTCTCTTTAAAAATCAATAAAAGTACATACATTATTGTAGGTTTTTTTTTTTGGAGGATTTTACATATTATGACTCGTGATTGGATTCTTGCGGCATGGCATTCGGTGATAAAGTTGTGCACAAAGAGCGCGAGCACCTGTTGAATGAGATGTGCGAGAGAAGCGGTTGGAGCCCAAGATGAATAAGGCTGTGCGTTCTTACTCACTCCCTGTACTGCTCAAATTCAACTGGAATCTAGTTCACTTTAGAGGGGGGCACATGTTATGCATGTGAAATAATAATAATAATAATAATAATAATAATAATAATAATAATAATAGCAGCTATTGCCAGCTGCTCTGTTGCAAGGGTTCGAAAATAATAAGCAAAACACATGAGCTGGTGTTACTTCTAAATCCTGCTTTGAGGATTAAATTTTAAATCACACCCTAGCGAGCTGTTTTATTGCACTTCTGCGTTTATCAATTCGTATGAAGGTTTCGTGCAAATGCTCGCCTTTAGAATTCTTCACTAATGCCATTGACGAACGCTCCAGTCCAACAGGCTCTTGGCGCTCTGCTCTCCCCCCATTCACTGCAGCTACTGACGTCAAAGCTGCTTGCGTCAATGCGCTCTCTTTGACAGAAGGAGATTTTTTTCCCTCATAGGGACCTAATGAGATTAGCAACAAAAATCCAGAAAAGCACCATTCGATTCTTCATATGCAACGTGAGAAGAAAAGTAGGCTTTTAACCTACAGCATCCTTATTTTGTACCTCTTCCTGTCATTTGGAAATCGTCACGAGACCTCTGGGAGAGTCATTAAGGATCTGTGTAGTATTGTGTTAAAGCAGGAATTTCAGTTTTTTGCAAATGCATGGACCTCTTTGTAGGATGTATCTAGGGTAGCACATCAGGCCCGTGTTTACGCCTCCTCCACGGAGCACACGTGTCGCGATGGTACCAAGTTAATCAGTCTTGCGTCGCTGCGTCTCGCGCCTGTATGACGCGCGTGCTCGCGCCGTCTGAAAAGCGCGTCACAAAATGGCTTGGCAGCCGCGCGTGACATGCAAGCACACAAAGAAAAATGACCAAGTGCGATCGATTCATTCACTCAGTGATTTGCAAGGTGCAATAAATGACCTCGCATTGACCCGCACAGAACGGTGATTATTCTATGAATGAGCAGCTGAATATGGACTCTGTTGCAAAAAAAAAAAGAATAACAAATTCAACAACAGCACGGGATCCACAAATAAACAGTAATTCATTCAAAAAGGTCATACGCACAAATAAATATAAAAATATGCACAAATATTTAGTTTCATATATCTCTTAAAAATGATTTTTGTAGAGCATTTAACACACTCATCTATTATGTATTTGCAGAATTGGCTGCATTTTTTTGTAGCAGATTACTTCACACATATGAAAAGGCTTTTGTATTCATGACATGGAAAACAGTAACACTGAAAAGCAAAACCATCACTGCATTGTTCTTAGGTGTAGCTTAACATCATTTACAAGAAAAGTATCAGCATGCGACTGGCAGCATGGCCTGCTTAATACACATAGGTGCATGTGGTAGCTTAGTGGTGAAGGTGTTCTCCTCCTGATTGAAAGGTAGTCAGTTCAAATCCCTGGTCCACCAAGCTGCCACTGCTGGGCCCTTGAGCAAGGGCTTTAACATTTAATTTCTCAGTTGTATAAAATAAATTGTAAGTCACTCTGGATAAAAGCGTATGCTAGAAGTGTAAATATAGTGCTTAACTTTCTGTAAATACAATGCAATAATTCATTCTACAATTCTTTATTAAAGATAACTAAAAACGTTAGCCTACCTTACAGTTGGACTCGACATGATTTTTTTTCTCAGGCAAATCTAGTAAAGACATCATTGAACACCAATTTTCCTTGTTGGATATGGACAGTAAAAAAGAATTGATGGTCCTTCCTGTTGTGACAAGGTGAATCTCAGATGATATAATAAATAAACACATAAATCCATTTCAACTCTGGCAACAGAACTGGAAAGTTAGGAAGACTTGGCGTGCGGTTTGGAAACGCTGATTTCATGTCTTTGCTGAGTGAATAATGCAGATATATTAAGGTCCTTGAGGAGCAGATGAGCCAAAAACAACTTTAATTCTGTTGCCAAATCCCTTTCAGGAATGTCTCTTAGTAAGAAGGCAAGTTTGCCTGCAGGTTTCAAACGAGATTGTACCGATGCTTTAAATCAATTAAAAAACCAAAGCGACTGTCCTCTATTTCACTCATGTCCCGGAGGCAACCGAAAAAAAAAAGCTTTCTTTTCAAAATTTCCCCATGTCAAAACGACATTTTTTGTATATTAGTACACCTTGCTAACCAAATTTAGTTTAGGTTTACAGGTTGACATGTGATATTGTTTGTTATCCAATAGCAATTAAACCACTTAAAATGGTGAGATTTTTTTAACCTAACCCCCCCCCCATATCAGAAAATGCCATTGTATGATACCCTCTTTGTTAGATGCCCACTTACACCAATCAGGCATAACATTATGACAATCTGCCTAATATTGTATTAGTCCCCCTTTTGCTCTCAAAACAGTCCTGACCCATCATGCACTGTGTATTCTGACACAGCATTAACTTCTTCAGCAATTTGAGCAACAGTAGCTTGTCTGTTGGATCGGATCACATGGGCCAGTCTTCACTACCCACGTGCATCAGTGAGCCTTGGCCGCCCATGACCCTGTCGCTGGTTCACCACTGTTCCTTCCTTGGACCACTTTTGATAGATACTGACCACTGCAGACCGGGAACACCCCAGAATAGCTGCAGTTTTGGAGATTCACTGATCCAGTGGTCTAGCCATCACGCTTTGGCCCTTGTCAAACTCGCTCAAATCCTTACGCTTGCCCATTTTTCCTGCTTCTAACACATCAACTTTCAGGACAAAATGTTCACTTGCTGCTGTAATATATCCCACCCACTAAAAGGTGCCATGATGATGAGGAGATAATCAGTGTTATTCACTTCACCTGAGTGGTCATAATGTTATGCCTGATTGGTAAATAGTTCACTGTGAAAAACACACATTTGTGGAATGATTTTAACTCGACTATTGAGATTTGTTTCTGATATCCACACATGATCTCAGACAGCTCGCGTATGTATTGCAATGCACATGGAGAGATCCATCATTAAATGAAGTTCATTGTAGACGAGTGATTTTGTGCACTCCAAACGTTTGGACTAAGTTTACATTTTGTGAAATGAAATCATTTTTTTTTAATATCTCTTGTATTACAGGGCACAATGACGAGATGTATGCCGCAAAGCCACCCTAGCAGGACCGATGCCCTGCTTGGGATTGGATTATCTTCAACAAGCACTTACACAGCCTTGCCTTAATTGCAGCATAATGCAGGAAGCACATTTTGCAGACTATGGAAGAACTGCTGCCTATTCAGCAACCTCCCCTGATGCTGTAGGAGTGCAGCCTGAAGTGAAGCAGACGATCAGGAAGGCAAGCATTAAAGGTTCAATCCAAGCAGCCAACTCAGGTGTTAGGCTCCTCAGCCCTGCTCAGAGAGAAAGAAAACACATTCATCTTAGCTGATTGTGTTACCAAGAGGAATACTGACATGAAATTCAACATCCACCGTCACCAGATTCTACAGATTAATTAAATCAGACCTTAGTGGCTCTGTGATGAGTGTGAGTGACTTGAACCACCAATCTGGAACAGTTTCGAAGCCAGAGCAATCCTCTGTTAAAAACAGTATTGCTATGTCAAGTGATTCTTATCATGTCCTCAACTATGGTCAGTATCAGCACTTGAGTGAGTTTCAGCTTCAGTAAAAGACTGTACATAGCGAGCTTCACATCCTCAATAGAGTACAATAATAAATGAATGATTGACATCATCAACAATGAGTAGTATTAGTGGTTTAATACATCTTATCCACAATATCAGCAGTTGATCTAACCCTAAACATCATAGATCAACACCATGTCCTAGGGAACGACATATTGTACCACGACGAGTCAAACAGGAACACAATCTGACAGAAACAGTAAATGTATCTATGCTCGAGATGAAGAAATGCAGTTCTGGCAGAGTATCATTTCCTTCACATGTCTGTCTCTCACTGTAGTTAATTTAACAATGTATAGATACACTGTGCTTTACAATAAAGTAGTGATTCAGATTATCCGTTTTGTTATGCAGTGATGTCATGTTGGAACAAAAAGAATAAATACATTAAATGGCAGAATCAAGTATGGCGTTACAATAGTAGTTTTAATGATGAATCTTGTCAAGTCACATTACTCACAATCACTTAAGTGCTTGTTGTGCAATTGTAGTTTATTTTATGATCCCTTAGAGTTATGTCAATATTGAATGTGCCATGACAAATGGTGTATTTCAGTGAGGTGACCTTGTGTGGTGATCATAGGCCACATAAATACTACTGACGTACATTATACTGTTCACAAAATAAAAGAAAACAATTAAAGAGTAGTTATAAATTTACAGAGTAGTTATGACGTTGGAAAAGTTATAAATAGACCATATTTATAAGAAATTGCTGCAGAAAATGCTCATGTCGTTAAAACTGTTTAAAATTGCTGTACTTAGTTAGCAGACACGAACTGATTATATATCCTGGACAGACTTGGATCAGTGGATCTGGAATCTATCCTGGGAACACTGGCACCAACATAGTAATACACCCTAAGTGTGATTCAGTCTATCACAGGGCACAACACTACACACACACATACACACACACACACACACGTTTGTCTTGTTGTGTTGCTCTTCTCTTTCAGACATATTTGCATGCTTGCTTTGACATTTGCATGAACTGTATTAAAACTGTATTATAGGTAAAAATCGAGGAACAGGTTCACTTGGTCAGTGAGTGAGTGCTGAAAAGATTTTTTCCTGTTTGCAGTGCCACCTGGTGGCAGTCCCTGAAGTTTAAAGGGGAAAATCCTTGAAGAAAAACTGTATGCTAAACTGTAGAACGATTTTAATTCTAAATACAAGGCTACTAAGTAAATTCTTTCAATTTACTAAAGGACATTTTAACCATTAGATCAATATCTGGTGTTACCCCAGTCAGTACTAACATTATTGGGATCATCCAAGACAAGTCATTTAATTGATATTTATCATACATAAGCAATTTAAAAAAACAAAAAACTAGTTCATTCCACTGGGATTTTGAAGTCTCACCACTGGAAAGAAGAAATCCTTCATTTCATTGTTGATCAAGGATTGTTGTCTAAAACTTTCTGTTTTGTGTATTACCCTGCAAATTTACTACCTCTAATTGTAAACATGTCTTTTTACAGTATATTGATATTATCGGGGTCAGCCATGATACAGAAATGTTTCAGCCATGAGACTTGAATTATTATTATGATTTTTTTTAGCTTTCTGGAGTCATTAAGGTGATGAAAATTGAAATAACACCAGAATAGAGTTATGTCCCTCTCATAAAGGTGTCAATTAAAATCAGTGCCACAGTTTCATAATCCAGGGTCAGGGAAGTCGGTGTTAGCTTGGACATTCCTTTGGGTCTGTTCATAGCTGCACTACTAAGATCTGACTGTCCTAAACACCTCCAGATAGATGCAATTCCTCACTTAAGTGAGTGGAATTTGCTCATAAGAGAAGAGTAAACAGAGTTGAATAGCATGGGCAGAGTAAGCCATGAAAGTGCTGAGAGGAGGCTAGTGTTATGACTTCAAACAGACCCATGAGTTTCTCTGAAAGCTTTTGTCAAGCAGTATTTAATCAAATAGTTAAGCCAGAACATGGGCAAATATGACTACAGCTATGTTAGATATGTAATTTATAATGAAAAGTTCCTATAGCCAGCATCCTGATAATAATGGTAAAGCAAGTTATCTAAAGCTTCGAAACATTGTTGTGACTGTATTGCCTCTAAAGGGTGCTGCTAAGGATTTGTGCATATGAAATACGTGGTATATATATATATATATATATATATATATATATATATATATATATATATATATATATATATATGAAAGCTAATGTAATGTAATGAATGTTTGCTTCCAACCTGGCAACCTGGTTATTCCTAGGTGGTATTTACATTAAAAAAGTGTAGATGCTTTGTTATATTCTCTATCATTTACATGCTGCTCAAAAGCTGTCTATACATAGTAAGACATCCAAAACTTTATTTTATACTGCTAAAATATACTATAACACTGGGGGTATAACTTGAATTACGTATCCCATTTTTCCTTTTTCAAATTACGCCAATGACAAATTGGGAGACATACTGGATTACTATTATTAATATTATTATTATTTAATTTTTGACCACCTGCCTAATATTGTGTTGGTCCACCTTTTGCTGCCAGAACAGCCCTGATCCATCATGTACTGTCTATTCTGACACCTTTCTATCAGAGCTTGTCTGTTGGATCGGATCACACGGGCCAGTGTTCGCTCCCCACGTGCATCAATGAGCCTTGGCCTGCCATGAACCTGTCGCCGGGTCACCACTTTTCCTTCCTTGGACCACTTTTGATAGATACTGACCACTGCAGACTGGGAACACCCCACAAGAGCTGCAGTTTTGGAGATGCTCTGATCCAGTGGTCTAGCCATCAAAATTTGGTCCTGCGTCAAATTGCCTCAAATCCTTACTCTTGCCCATTTTTCCTGCTTCTAACACATCAACTTTGAGGACAAAATGTTCACTTGCTGTCTAATATATCCCACCCACTAACAGGTGCCATGATGAGGAGATAATCAGTGTTATTCACTTCACCTGTCACTGCTCATAATGTTCTACCTGATCAGTGTACACTTATAAGTATAAGTTTAAGCTGATGTCTTCTTGTCTATAGTAATATTTAAATCTCTTGATGTGATTGAAGCTTAAGGTCACACAATGAGGTCTGCTGGTCAGGTGACCTGCTGGTATTTTAAATAGGAGAGAAGACATGCAATCTGTTTTACACTGACAAAGCTCATCTGAATGGAGGCAGGTGGTAATTTTACATTTTTCTTTTCTAATATCCAGACAATAACCTGTACATTTTATTTAGCATTTGTGTTTGGGCTTGATTCAATGTAATAATAATTTGCTGTAATCTTACTTTTTTGCCAAGTATTGTTCACTTGAGAATTATTAATATTGAATACTCATGTTTTATTAGATTTTCATCTGAAGATGGATAAGTCTTTGAACTGCAGTGTTGGGGTAGGTTTTACTAATATGCTAACAGTCTATACCGCACTAGGTTAGCATGTTTTCCTTGTTAATGTCACGTTAGACTAGCCTTGATCTCAGCAGCTAAGATAATTGCAACGCAGGTTGGCATATATTGTTTATTTATATGATATATATTTTTTTTATAATTTCACGTAAGTATTTCTCAGTACAATTCCACCCCAATTATGTCCCATTCCAAAGAATCCTATCTTCTTTCCCCCAAAATCTTATCAATGTAGGATTTTTTTAGTGTGTCAATGGTTGAAATTTATAACTTACTCATTTCTCTTTTTGAGTTGTATTGGAAAGTCTGTGTGCAAGATAGTTCTCTTGAGGAAAAAAAAAATTAAAGTCCATCTAACTAGATATATTTCTGAAATATTTTTGTAACCAGTCACAATCAGTTAATAATTTTATTTCTTAAGATTCAGTAGCTCTGGTGCAATTGTGCAGCTCCAGCTGAGCTGACTTCACAAATAAAATTATCATAAGAATGATTTATGCTGAAAACACAATCCTGAGGTGAAAATAAATCAATTTACACTTTGTACAAATGATTGTCTGTACAGAACACATTCACCATGCTATTAGAAAACTATAAATAATCCCACATGTAATATTATGAACTGTTGCACAAATTAAACAAATCTAAAGGCACTGATGGAAGCAGCAGTAATATATACACTCCAGACAAGCCCTATAATCACTCCGACCTTCCCGCTGCATAATGAACCTGCTCAGTTCAATGCAGTTGAACATAAGGATCCAGGCGTCAAATCTTTGTGCTGTTGCATAGACCGAGTGCTAGTTCAGAAACCCACTATCACTGGGAAATTGGTGCACAGTGCTCTGCTGTCTATAAGGAGGGAGGCGTGATGGGTGTCCAGGCTGCGGCCAGTCGCACGTGGGTGGTGGTGTCGTATGGAGATGCCTGGTGTACCTCGGTGGCAGGTGTGCCGTCATAGAGCGGAGATCCAGGATTGGGCACTGATGCTGGGTGAGACAGGCTGGCATAATGACTGGCAGAACCACGGAGGTACTGGGAGCCCAAACTGCTCGCCATTCCACCTGTCTGGGACACTGGAGTCAGCGGAGTGTTTCCTACGGTCCACAAACTGGTGTACTGACTGCAAGAAAGCAAGGTGTGAGAGAGATATTAGCTTTAACAGTGTAGCATGTCACAGAATACAGGATTATCTATCTAGCATAGCAGCATCTATCTATCTATCTATCTATCTATCTATCTATCTATCTATCTATCTATCTATCTATCTATCTATCTATCTATCTATCTATCTATCTATCTATCTATCTATCTATCAGGTTTTTGCTTTCATGCTTTCACAAATGAGAAAAAAATATACAAAGCTCACAGGACAATGACATTTTTTTAAGGATCTTAAGGACAATTTTTAAAGAATGACAGTATAGTGTTCTTTCCTGGAACCACCAAAATTGGTTAGAACATGTTGACTTTACTGCCTATGATATGTCAGATACCTTGTTCATTTTGGATAGCTACATTTCAGAGGCAAGGTAAAGACTCTATGCTATAACATGAGCATCATCACTGAGAGACATTTCTATAATGAGGAAAGTACTGACCTGGAGTTTGAGTTAGGGGGAGAGTGTTGACCCATAGAGATCATGCTGGAGTGAGAGGACATCTGTTGACTGGACCAGTTGTCATGAGTGGGCAGCATGGACAAACAAGCTGAAGGGTTTTCTGAGTAACCAGCTGCAAAGCAAACGAAAAAAAACATACCATCTTACCTCCGGTATAAACTATAACACACGCAGAGCAATAAAAATCAATGGCAATACCATTTAATGCACTTATCCATACATATGTGTATTTTTATATGGCTGAGGCCACCGAAGCAAACATTTCACGACTGAGGGATACATGTTTACGACTATGAGCTCCAATGTGCACAAAGCCTTCAGGAATGCAAGACATTCTCCAGTTAGTGGCATTTGTTTGAGTTTCTCATTAATGGCATGGAGTCATAGGTCATGTGTGGCAGTGAGAGGAAAGTAAAAGTGTGTCTGTGTCTATGTGTGTGTGTTCTTACTGGGGGAGGTTGTTCGGTGAGGGTAGGGGTTGGGGTAAGGTGAGGAGCGATGACTTCTCAATGTGGAGTAACGTTCACAACCATGAGAGGACGGCAGAGGCAGAGAGCCACCAAACTGAGGATTCGCAGGAGGACAGAGGGATCCACTTCCGGGCAGAAACCAGCCACTCACTACACACAGAGAAGACATGTTGTGTTAAAAAAGGGAGTGAATACACACATATTAGCACACATTCCTGATCAGGCAAATTCTTAAAACTCACAGTGCCATTTGTGCAAATAATATTTAAAGATTGAAACACAACTTTAATTCATACTTACATTGTGTATAGCCAGACTGTTGGTTCTCGCTGGCTTCATCCATTATCTCCTTATGATCACTTCTACAAAGCAAAAGCAATACATATGAAAACATAAGGCACATGCTTTATACAACATCTCAATTTAATTAATATAAGCAAAATGAACCAAACACATTTATTTTCATTATGTACCTTTCTTTGGCATCCAGGAAAGCTTTGGCGAAGGGGTTGTATTTGATTTTGAGTGCAGTGATCTGAAAGAGGACAGCTACATTAACACACAATCTTTAAAGACACAACAAAGACAACACAGTGCTTCAGGACTGAAGTATGATGCAACTCACCTCCTCGTTCTGGTACGCAGTGACTGCTATGAACTGGGTTTCGGGGAAGGAATGGCTGGTGATCATTCTGTGTGGCCCTCCGACACGTACTATGTGGATGCGCGGTTCGTATTTGTGTAAAGAGTTCAGCATGATCTGAAGTGCAAAGAAAAGTGATGTAGAACAACATGTGAAAGAAGTCACTGTAAAGAGGATAATGGTTTCATTTTAAGGTCCTGATAAACTTTTATAATTTTTTTTTAAATTAAAAAAAAAAAAAAAGATTAGCAATTTTGAGCAATAATGGGAATTGAAGTGGTCTTGCCAAATGAGCAAACTTTATGAGAAGAGAAAATCTTTTAGTAGGCTTTAAAGTATATATGATTTATGAAAATATGACATGCATCAGTAATAGACCTTTTGATTTGGTTTTAATACAACCAAAAATAGTGAATGATGTTGGTATAGTTTATAATATATTGGCTAGATATTAGGTATTGTTCAGTGTATAAAATTTTTGCAGTACTAACCTGTCCTCCCCCGTTGAGTTTGTTGGTGAGTTTAACTCTGCTGAAGGACACTGGAGCTTTCATCCAGTGCGCCCCGAAGTTTGGAGAGTCCGGGTGCATGTACACACAGCTGGAGGTGCGAGGCTCGGGTCTGCCTCCTGCCACCCACTCCCCATTCACGTATTTCCAGCGGTGTGAGTCCGCCGCCGAGAAATCCAACAGGAAAGAGTACATGGCACTCGGGTCCAGACCGGACACACTCACTTTCAGCACGGGGAACATGCGCCTGCAGGCACGGACAAACACAAGACATGCGCGCGCGCTTTAAGACCGCGTTCTAAATTTGAACATGGTGCAAAAAAAAACTGCATTAAAATATCTCAAACTAAATATTAACAAACTAATCAATATGCCAACATCCCAAAACTGGCGTTATATCTGCTGTCGGTTATTGCCATTGTGAGAAGTAGTTTCCAAATTAAATGAAGAATGGTAAGAAGTAAATATAAAAAAAAAAAAAAAAATCTGGGCTCTTATAGGTTGTTTCTACATCAATAGAAAAAGAACGGATAAAATATGAATGAAATAACGAGCTGATACTCATTTTATCATTATATATAAAGTAGATATATGAAATGAAATTAAATAGGAATATTACATAATTAAATCTGAAGATGTTAGATGCTAATGTTTCTGGTATGATTTATAGAAATATTTTAGTAACTCTACACTTAAGCCGAAACACTTTGTGAATCCTTTATTATTATTATTATTATTATTATTATTATTATTATTATTATTATTATTATTATATGTTGACCTTTATTGTTTATTTCACACCACTGTTATATCAATTCTAGGGATGTGTGTGGCATTTGTCTTTTATAATTGTGCTGCATTATGATTTCAGAGATAATAACATTTTCAATTATACCTGGGGGGAGTTTACATACAAAGTTAACCTCATACCTGCCGTTCTTAGTTACAATCATCTCATTGGTGAGCTCTCGAAACTTCTGCCACAGCTCGATCTCTTCCAGGCTCACTTTCAGCTCCCTCTCGGTTGGGTCTCCTTTCTCGCTCCCAGCCTGCAGCTCGTTCTCCACGGCGCTCAGGAGATGGTCCACTCGGTACTGGACCGCTTTTCCCGAGCACTCACTGCCACTTGAAGCCATAGTTATTATCCCAAAAAAGTTCTAGGAGATGTCCAAACTGTGCGCGCGGTGTGTATCAGATATTCAGCCCCATGCACGAGAAGTTAGTTACAGGTTACTGTTCGTCTGGAGCGGCTTTGGGTCCTCATAAATAGCTCCGATTGTCCGCGCAGAGCTGTGAACGAACCTGATTGGCTAAACTGATCCTTTGATATGCGCCGACGAGGCTCTGATTGGTTGGTGGTGGAGTTGTATTTTGTAGAGTCCACTTATCTTGGACGTAACGAAAGTTAAAGTGACTAAAGCAACTAACTATATATGATCTTATTATCAAAAATAAAGAAAAATGTTCATACTAACTCACATTTAAGTCTAACTTCTAACAGGTAAATGTTTTTCTTTAACAATTCTATGCTCACAGAAGAAAAAAAAAATCTGATTCAATTATTAAAATGAAATAATCTCAATTATTCCAAATGATTTAGATCATCAAATAGATTAAATGCACATACAGTTATATAGTTATTTACGCTTCATTGTATTTTTACTGTGTGAAAACTGATCACTGAAGCAGGCATCCCTTCAACGCAAATAAATTTGGACTTTTCAAATCTTTATTACAAAAAAAAAAATGAAGTAACCTACAAGTAACATTATCTGAACTGTTACAGCAGAGACAATTATCTATAGATTTATATAGATAAAGTATCTTGGAATTATTTCCAGCATTATGCCCCTGAGAAGGAAATAAATGGTTCCCTTAAATGGCAAAACTATTGTGCAAAAAAAAGAAAAGTAATGCATAATCACAATGGAAAGAAATATTTGCTTTAAACGTTGCAGTTCTGAACGACTAAAATCATTTCACTGTGCATAATTGCTCCACATCTTCTTGTTAAATGTTTTACCCTGAAATAGAACACATATCGCATGAGTTAGGTATACAATAATTGGAAAAAGAAACAGGGCACCGAAAAAATCTAGAAGTGTTTACCAGTAAAATGCAAGGAGAATAAATATCCTCCATGGACAAGGGAACCTTGTCAGCACTGGTGCTGTTGCAGGTATTTTGCACTTCTTCAGACAGTTCAGAGCTGTACACATCAGTAATATTAATATCTCAATGAACATTAAGATAATTCTGTGTATTTGAAATAAGTATATTGTTAACCTGGCCATCTGGTCAGCTTGGGTATTTATTTCCTCTTTAATGCATTCAGTGGATTCAGGTGTTGTGTGATCTCTCAGAGACTGGGCTGGAGAGGGAGGATCACTAGAATATCGCAGTTCTTTAGCTGAGGCTATGTTTGGACGTACATAATCCACCTGTGTAATATGGAGAGATAAGTGGAAGTGGAATTCAGGCCAATAGAAACTTCAGAAAGATGCAAAGACTTAAAATCTCCAAGGGTATTATTATGTGTTATGTGAACTAACCATGTCTTGGATGCTGTATCCTTCATCGTACTGCGGCATCAGTTCATTTTTAATTAGTAAGCTGATCATGCAACCAAAGAATGAGACAAGCTCATCTGTTAATTTGTTAAATGTGCTTATTATATGCCTGGTGCTGTGGGTTGTAATATTTGTGTTAAAGACTGACCTGCGAGACTGAGCCATGTTCAAAAGAGACAGGCTGTGCATGAGACGTAGCTTGCGCTGAGCTACAGATGCAGTGTTTGATTTGTGAAGTGACTCATTAGCTCTCTGTTTAAATCAAGAAATCAGAAAAATAAATCTATTATTATTCAATGTATATGTTATACTATTTGTTTGTAAAATCATTTTGAGATCTTTCTCAGAAATTTAAATTTGTATATACTACTAAAGGTCTTTTGAAAAAGACTCAAAAACTACCAAAGGAGCAATGTTGGTCCTGAATGTTTCCAAGAAGCTGGGCTGCAAAGTGGAAAACCTGGGTACCTGTAACTTCTGCAAGAACACCTGTTAAGACAAAGGATCGTCAAAAAAAAAAAAAAGAGCCGTAAATGCTGATTTTTTTTTTTTTACTTCATCACCTCGGCACTGCATGGAAATGCACCGTAGTGAAGTGAGACTGTCACGGTAGCAGGGGATGACATTAGTGCAGGGGTTGGAGGTGACGAGGAGCACGTCATATCTCACAGTTTGGGTGTCAGCCTCAGCACCTGACTTTCTCACCCCACACAGGGCACATGCATACAGCAAAGGGTGAGAAGTCGGGGGGTGGGGTGAGGTGGAGGACGTAGGAAGAGAGCTGTTGATGGAAGTGACTACTCACACACCTCTTAGTCCATATACACACAAGAACTCTGCTCATTCTGTATGCAGTGACGCAGCTGTGTGGTATAGCTGGATTCGACTGGATTTTAAAACAACTGATTTCTTGTCCTTTTATCCTAATATAATGTGAAGAGATGTTTTGGAAAATGGATGTTAAGCACTATGAGATATATATATGTTGAGTAAAGCATGTTTTCTATCATGATGTTTGTATAAAACAGGAGCATGACGTCTGAGTTAAGGCCTATGTGCCTGGTGTGAGTGGTGATGGCATGCTTGGGCAGCAGGGCTGAGTAATACCCCCTTAACCTTGTCCACCCCAGCTCTGTCTCCCCATTGTTTGCCTTCCCTTCTTCTGTCTTCCAGCCAAGCCGTACTCTGTTTGCCCACATTCACTTCGGCGAAGAGGTGTGAGAAAAATGAACCCTGCACGGCTGTCTGAGGAAGCCCCTCCTTTTTTTTTTGCCTGTACTCCACTCTTCTCCTCCATCCTGTTTCTCACCCTTCTCTTGCACTCTGTTCTCGGTGGATGTGAGCTGTCGCTCTGATTTCAGAGGAATCATGAGACAAAAGACTAGAAGATTTGAAGATGTTCTGCTAGATACTAACATCTGAATCTGAATGGCTCTATAGGGTGTAAAGTGGAAAACCTGAGTACATATAACTCCTGTGAGTCCAGTGGCATCTGAAGACCACCAGGAGTCCATGATTTTATACATTTAGCTTCAGCACTGACAATCACAACCCACTATTATCAAACTTATTATATATATTATTAGCCTATCTTTGTCTGGTTGAACTGGTATCTAAATAACTCAAAAACCAGTTAGCCTACAAATAATGCCAATTTGGACCTAATCTGTTCTGTTTCAGGGAATAAAAAGCTCTGAGGGCTCTAACAAATATTTAAAATAATGTTCATGAAATAAACCTGTGCTCAGGGGGTATGTGGAAATTATTTTACAGTTAAAATGGCCACAAAAGACTTGAGAATGTCTACTTTAGTGTATTTTGGAGGAAATGCTATATGTTATGTTTATTTCTTTATCTGGAAAAAACAGTATGTGATATGTATACTTTCATGGATTTTGGTTAAGTCATATCACCATGTCCTTTGCTAATAAAGGTGTTTTAGAGTTGTAAGATGTTCTTATTGTTTCAGACCGACTCAATCAAAGTCCATCAGCATTTTCCTGTTAACCGAAATCACTGCTTTGACTCAATAAACAGTGCATCCTGTAAAAAGAGACACCAAAACCCCACTGAAATCTCTGTATGACTCCCCAAATGCTAATTAACACACAGGATTCTGTGGAAGGTAAAATAATGAGAGCCTATGAGGAGTATGTATGTGTATGTGGGAGACAGCAGTGAGTAGGACGTGACCACGGCAGGTGTGTTTGCCTGCCTGTGCCCCCGCTCGGCATGATTACATCTCCCGTGGTTTGACACGTACACTGGGAAACCTTAGCTCGGATTCATCCTGTTCCTGGATTTGTTTGCCGTGGAGAATTGGAGAGCTGACCTGTACTCCTCCTCCACTCTCTGAGAATGCATCATGCTGGAAGACACAGAAGACACAAAAAATATTAGGGGGAAAAAAAACCACTATTTCTGTTGATATATCCTCAGCTCCATGGTGTGGGTTATTGTGAAGTTTTAGAATATAATTTTAGAAATCATTCAAATTGTTTTTTGTGTATACGCTACTGAAAAAATTTTCATTCTTTCACTTCAGATCTCACTGATTCCTATCAGTTTTCCCCACAATGCATTCCCAAGCTGGTGCGGTGTGTGTGTGTCTCGACGATAGAAGGAGCGTTGAGTTGCTAATATATTCCTAATGATGTGCTACTTCTCAAGAGTAGCCTCCGAGCAGCCCGACTCACGCCCGATAACACTGCACACCCGGGTGAGGACACACTTTGTCTGCTGGGTGCAAACTATCCCTCTAGAGCACACTGGAGCAGGGCACAGTTTACTCACATCAACATGTAGCACCTAGCGGCCCTGTATCAAGCCCATTCACAGAAAGAGCAGAGATACAGATACCCAGGATGTGAAACACCAATAAAGTCTTAGACTGAAAGAACTGAATTGACCAGCATAATACCAGAACATTTACAGTCTGTGTTTGTTTGTTTTGTCTGTTTCTGGAACCCAATCAGGACAATTTGACCCGCGTCTTATTATTTTTCCAGTCAACCCAGCAACAGACTGAGCAATGCCATGAGCCGCCATATTTGCCCGACGATCCTGAAAATAAATACGTGTGAAATTCAACATGCTGAGGAGACCTTATGACTCAGTGCCTTTCATGGAAACTAAGCACAGCAGCATAAATAAATAGAAATAACAGACATTTTTAGGGACATTTGTTCATAGATATAACTTATGGATCCTTGTCGCTGTTCAGGTCGAATGGCATGAGGAGCATTATTTTTTCACATTGCAATGCGGAATGTTATATAGAAGAGGACAATGTGGAGGGCAAGCGGATGGCCGTGTTTGTCCAGGCAGTGGTGAGAATTCGCACAGACAGTCAAGTTGTCAACTCTGTCTCATGAGGCTGAAGACTTTAAGCATTCAAAGCCGTCAAAAAGCGGGGTAACGTGTTCTCACAAACATCACTTGCCCATTTTGGCAACACATTTTAACTGCTTAGGATGACTGTGCGCTTCGCATCTCTATGCCACTGTAGACAACACGCCACAAAACAATCCAGACCAGTCAGCACACAGGAGAGAGCTGCTTATACTTTATTGAAGGGGGGAAAAAAAACCTCACATGTAAATCAGGAGATAGTGAGAAAAATTACTCAAGGAGCTTGTTAACTAAATTCAGACAGGGCTCAGGCTTGGCTTGGGAATAAAAAAAACTTAATTTAAAATAGAAATAGTGGAATATATCCATTTAAATCAGTGGTGTAATTGATGACTTAAAATTCTAGCTGGACTCAGCATTGTGAATGAAAGTCACGAGATTAGAGACCATATGCTTTCTGAAGCTTAAACACTTTATACTTCTATAAACTATCCGTTATGATAGTTGCCGTCTTCCCAGTGCAGACAATCCTACCCTTTATTTTTTTTTTATTTTTTTTTTTTTTACATGAAGCCAGTCTGCATTCTGGACACTTCCGAAAAGTTTTTAACAAAAGAGCTTAAGATCTTTGTTGAACACTTTTGTAAACAAATCCTACAAAGGCCCTGAGCTCTGGCATGATGTGACATCTCAGGCCAAATTGGTCCATCTCCTTTGTATGTGAAATGAATTAGACATTCACCCCTGGGTGATGTTTGTCTGCGCTGTGGTGAACACAGAGAACTTCTCTGCTAAAGTGGGGCTTCTGTTTGTTCGTCTCACTGCTGTGTGACTGGTTGACCAGCTCTTCCCATAAGGTCCAGGCTAAACAAGCTTTCAGCAGAAAGTGTGTTTGTGTATGTCCAAGAGGACTGAGCTGAGATCAGGAGGATCCTGGAGTACTCACTCGTTAGGCATGAAATCATAACTAAACAGTTTAAGGTACAGAGTTGACCAATAATATCAATCATGGTTAAGTTACTGTGTTTCAGTAAAGAAAGGTGTTGAACTGTGGAATAAAAGAAACTTACGTGTTCCTGTTGATTGTCACTTTCTGCAAGAGAAATCTGTATCTTTGGTAGAACTTTTAACTTTTTCTGTAGCAAATCGTCTAACTTCAGCTCTGGAGCAGACTTGCTGGAAAGCTCTGCCAGCAAAAGATATCATAAGTCATTATTTTTATTATTATTATTATTATTATTAGTAGTAGTAGTAGTAGTAATATTAGCTTTTGACTCATAAGCTGTTATCAACATTTGTCTAGTCAATTCCTGAAAAACAAAGATTTGCTAATTATGAAAAATGTCATAGTTGATACTTCATACCAGAACAAATATGACTTTTTTTGTTTGTTTGTTGTTGTTGTTTTTTTGCATGAATAATAATCTTAATAGAGATCAACAACATTCTGACTCTGACTTCTGATACATGAAGATCTTTTCTAACCCATTTGCTGTAGCTGTTTCTCCAGCTGTTGGGTTTTGCTCTGGTCCACCCAGGACCTGAACACCTCCTGCTCCCTGATACCCTGCAGACACTCACGCTGGCCCAGTTGCCTCTGGAGCTCCAAGATCTCTCAAAGGAGAAACATCACATGGCAATGACATTGACAGTGAAGGCTACAGAGCTCAGAAGAGCCGTCCCCATATGATTCATATCACTTGTACACTTTATATCATATTATAACTGACCAATACATGATTTAATACTTTAGTAAAGGAAGTGGTATCTAACTATCAGAGATTTACCAGGTGATAACGTGTCTTAGGTAAAGACTTCAGGAATGTAGAATTATCTTTAAGGGTCGAACCAACAAGCTCCTGGAAGGACAAGAGTCTTGAGCTCTATAAGAAAAGAAAGACAGACGCAAGGACATAATAATGAGGAGGGCATCAAAAGAGAAATAAAAGAGAATAGCGAGGTGAGAACAGGGAAACCTGGACGAGGAACCTCGTCTTGCAGAAGGGCTGGGAATCCCAGCACCCAAAGCAAATGAGAAGTAAACACACAGCCACAGGAAGCCATTAACTGCAGCAGGGACCAATTAGGCCCCAGCAGGTGGCCTCAACCCTGCCTGCTTTGGTCCTGCCCCGTTGTGGCGTCCCAACTGGGGGGCTCTCGGCCTGGCCCAAGGAAACAACGGGGCAGTTTCATTTGCTCAGCAGTTACTTTTTTTCACCAAAGGTTTCCTACCAGCAGGCTCATAAAGCCCTTTATAGCACTGCCTTTGTCCTCCTCTCCAGTGCAGGTCATTAGAAGAGACAATTACAGCCCACTGAAGAAGGCTTGCTTTTATAGGAGGAGATTGATAAGACAGGATCCGTCTAAGGCTGCCAACCCCCGACAGTTTACCTTAAACACCCTCCACCACCACTCTCTCTCTCTCACCCTCATTGTCCTCAGGCCAGACGGCCAAAATCAAAGTCAATCACAAGTCTGCACCAATAGCCCCCAGTTCCCATATTAAAATGAGAAGCTTCCTCAATCCTCTCAGCCTAAATGGCATTATACCTGCACTTCAAAGATGGACGTAGCTACAGGCTTACATTGTTTTGGGTTTTTTTTTTTGTAGGCTGGGATTAAGTTTACAGTAGTAGATTCTGTCAGATCAGTATCTTCTGATCCCTGTACAAACCAGTATGACGATTTTTGGTGTCAATTGTACCTGCAGGATTTGTATTCTCTAAAAGGATTACATTATTACATTTTAAAGTTCACCTATTTTGTGTATTAATTTCAGCCTTCAGCAGTTTATCAGAACTGTACTAATGCATACACTTCACCCGCTCTATAAATTTATTTATGAACGATTTGTAGATTTGGATTGCTCAATACATGTAGCATGTACTGTATGAAAAGAGTTTATTTTGAATGGAAATTGAAAGGATACTCGAGGTGCTGTGTGTATTTGTGAGTATTGTTAGGTTGTGTGGGTGCTCTGTGTGTGTGAGTGAGTGTGTGTGGGTGGGGGGGGGAGTAGATGGGTGAGAGGCTTTGATTCTAACAGTTGTGTATTAGAGCTCAGACTCGCAGGAGGAGGGGTCAATCACGTAAGAAAATCATTAACATACACAACAGTGCACTCAAGTTCTCAAAGAAAAACTTCAAGTTTGATTGATGAAATAGTCTCTTTAAAGTGTATATAATTTATTATATAAGGCTTAATCATTTACTATGACCTCCTGTAACTCCTGTCATTTCAGTGCAGGTGTTGTCAGTCTGAAATTAGTGTTGATTTCATTTTGTTTTATTGATTAATCAAGGAGGGTCATTATTTTATTGTTTTCATAAGGACGCTGGTTGCCAATAATACACCAGATTAGTGCAAATGATAAAATAAAAATAATGCATCAAAATCTGTATAACACACAAAAAATCTAAATAACGGCCAAATAAATAATGCAGACGAGATATCCGTCTCAACAAATCATATACAACTAAAAATTCAAAATGAATATTACAATATAGTATTGTGATTAATGCAAATTAAGAAATTATTACTATTTATGGCTTATTCTTGGTCTGGAGGCACAAATCACTGTGTTTCAAGATTTCATTCACAACATACAGAAACTTAAAGGAAAACTCCACCATTAAACACATTTATTACGCTCATATTGTAATAAAATGTTATGTGCTTAGAGATTGTGGTGCTGGTTTGTTGGTTGGTGTTGTGTTATATGAGTTAAGTTATATGAGAAGTTACAGGTTGTTGTGTGTTGCTCTGATGCCATAGGAGGACACTGCCAGCACAGTTCTAAAGGAATTTCCTAGGTTATAATTGAGTTATAATGATATAGGGGATGACCATCAGATTTCGCTGTTAGTGATTTTCCAGTGAAGTTCAATATTATATTAATAAAAATAGAGGCTTCAAAGCAATTTTGTACGTTGCTCTGGATAAGAGTGCCTGCCAAATACCAGAAATGTAAATGTAAAGAGTCCACTGGAAAAGGAGGAGGACACAGCAAACACTGGACTCAAGGTTCCAGAGCTGGGCTACAAAATGACAAGCACCAATGCAGAAGTATTAGCGTGAATGTTGTTGTTGATCTTTCAGCTGCTCCCTACATGTGTGGGGGTCGCCAGAGCGGTCCGCAAAACAACTTGGCACAGGTTTTACGCCCGATGCCCTTCCTGGCGCAACCCTCCCGCAACCCTCCCATTTTATCCAGGCTTGGGATCGGCACTGCATCCAGTGGCTGGGGTTTGGCCACTGGCTGGGAATCTAACCCGGGCCTTCTGCATGGTAGGTGAAAAACCTACCACTGAGCCACCAGTGCGACAAGTACAAGTTTTTTTGCTAAATTATGCTAAATAATTAGAGTTTAGATTACAAATTAAAATTAAAATAGACTATAGAAAATAAATCACAATTGAACTGAATCATAAAAATGAGTCACAAGTGAAGAGGTGCATTTTAACTCATCAGTCTATCCCCAACTCATTAACACACATACTGACATTAACTGCTGCCACCTAGCGGTGATGTGCTGCAACTGTTCTCAGTTGTAATGCTGGGTGTGAAAATATTTATTAAAAACGATACCTGTTCATTGTGTTTTTCTGGCGTTTTTAAATCAGCCGAGGCGTGCTGTTTCATCTCTTGTCGCTGTTTTTGGACTTTCTCCGTGAGCAACATGGCGTATTGTCGGGACAAGCTGTCCTTCAAGCGGTGAAGCCGGCGGTATGACTCAAGATGGCGCTGGAGGACAGTTAAACACAAACTCTGTCAAAATGAATTTCTGACAGCTTTAAGTCACACTGTGGGTGCGATTCAGTCTATTTTCATGCATTTCGACATGGATTTTAGACTTTTATTTAGAAAGAGTTCAAATGATAAGGCTGAAGTTGGATTGTTCATTAAAATATATTAATTTCACTTTAAACAGCAGTTACAACCAGGCGTCAGTAGATGGCGCCATTACTACGCGGTATATATTATGGAAGCGCAACAATCCAAGTTATACTTAAACTGCTTGATTTTTGCTCTTTGCCAGATAAAATACAACTACAAAATAAATAAATAAATAAATAAATAAATAAATAAATAAATAAATAAATAAAATCAGTGATTTTTGGCTGTTGATTTAAAGCAAATATTTTTATTACTACACTCTAAGAGAAGAGATGTTTAATATGTCAGTTTTGATTGATGTCATTTCATCCTGTAGTGTCTTTCCTTAAGATTTATATACCAAACTGCATATTTATCAACAAAGACCTGTCAAACAAAGCCCATGCTAACAATAAATCATATAAATAATACATAAATGCTTCACATAGGCATATATATATATATATATATATATATATATATATATATATATATATATATGCTTTCTGTAGGAGAATTTAATCCTCTTTAAAAAGGATGACAATTGTAACTCAAAATGATTCACATTAATGAGTCAGTCACAAGAATGTGTGCATTCATTCTGTGGCTATTTCAGTAATCTCTTAATAACACATGAGTGTAATATAATCACACTTAAATAGCCTGGACATTGTGTTCTTGCTCCAGATATGAGGAAGACTAAATTTCCACTTGTTTGTAAAAGAAGCCTGAGCCGGACAGACATTTTAGCTTTTTTTTCCATAACCTGATTTTTCTAATTTGCTAACTACTTCTAAATCCATACTGTAAAAATATCTACTATGCAACTTAAAATTATGCAGTGGCGAATTAAACTCATTTCTAAAGCATTGCAAGCTCTACATGGTTGTTTCTCATTGATGGTGTGGTTTAAGAGTGATTAAATCTGACCTGAATTAGATAAGAGTTAATGTTTCCTGGAATCTTTAGTCTGAGGAAGAATGACTTTGCTATCCATCAGTGTAATTAACAGAGCTATAATTATGCTGCAATCTGACCTCAGTGAAACAATGCTAACATTTTAGGTCCAGCATCAAAGACTTGAGGTGGCAGATTTTGCCTCACTGAGGACTTGATTCTTAGGCAAATTTTCCACTTTAAATACTGATGTGATAGCTTTTAGGATTGCTGGTTTTTTTGGAGGCCAGATGTTTTAGTAGGATATTTGACTGATGATGGTTACTTAAAGATACCTGTTCAAGTAGGGCTTTCTTTTTTTGGATCTCAGCAGCAGATATAGGACGCTGAACTCTTCTCTCCTTCAGCTTCTTCATCTGCGTCACAACTTTGGCCACAGAGACTGCCTTTTTGGTGAGGAAAAACAAGAGCTTGTTAAAGGGCATCTGACTTCCTCTCCTTCTGCCGTTATAATTATTTAGAAATTGCTTTGATTTGCTCAGAACAAGCCAGTAATAACCCTTAGATTATCTGGACATTGTGCTCTCGTACACATCAGTACGGACCCTGAACACAAGCACGAGACAGACTGCCTCCTTCTCTTCACTACTATTCCTGTCCACAAAAACTTTCCTATTATTCATTGTATTTGTCAAGGACAAACACCAAGGACTATTTTACTAATTGTTTTTTTAGTGTGGAGGATTTAGTGGTTCTCATAGCAACTTTTATTTAGTTGAGGCTTCTTTCCAATTCACCCTTTACACATTTCTGAATAGTTAATCACATTTGCCGATGCCAGTTGGCTACACATTTGTACCGACTGCTGGGGCACCATAGAAAACTTAATGCTATTCAAGTGCATCCTGCGCTCCAGTCTAAGGTTTCCAGGGACACATGTTTGCCATGAATTTTCAGTATTAGTTTGTTTACAGAAAGAAATTTTAATTTAAATTGTAATTATCGAATCCCATGGCCCACACTAGTGACTGCTTCTACTATAAACTCTTTGTAAACCTGAAAAATAAACTACATTTTAGGAGAAATAGAAAGCATTTAGAGTGGCTTTTTGTTGATCCAACTCAATAGGATATGAGCCATTGGTGAGAGATAATGTGTTCAGTAAGTGTTCTGCGTATAACGCTAAAGAGAAGAAGTACATCTTTACACAGAGATGTCATCAGTCCCTTCTCAGATCCCCTCAGGAAAAGGCCAGAAAGCTGTCTGGCAGCCTGGTAACACCTCTGTTCCCACATTTTACAGGCTCTGACAGTTTCGGAAGTCTAGTCTTTACAAAGGCCATTACTGGGAAGAGGCATTTATCAGTTCAGTTGCCACAGCAATGTACAGGGGAAAAAGGTTAAAGGGGCCATACAGTTATCAGCCAAGATAGAGAGAAACTGTAAGGGATTCCTGAGAGCGATGCAGTGGTACAATCTATCTGCGTGGCCATGTCTACCATGAAGCTACTCCTACCAGGAATGGAAGCTTTCCAAACCCGTTGATCCTATACGCATCCTACACAGTGCAGAACATGAAACAGAAGCAATAAAACAGGTACATGAGACAGAAGAAACCATTGAAGGATTAGCACAATAAAAGCACAGAACGGAGCAGTGGAACGTGTGAAAAGATGAAGGTCAGGGAGTTCGAAGGGCAAAAGAGGAGGCAGTGTTGACAGCTGTAACCTGGGCGACCATCATAGCACTTTCTTCCTTCTAGTTTTCGCACAAAAGGTTCAGAGTTTGGAAAGCTCAGTGATGATGAACAGAAAGCTGAATGAACAGCCCCTTTGCTCTCTGCAGCCATCACCACACACAGAGAAGCCCTGTGAAAGGCTCCGGCGTACAATGAATCGCTGCAGCAGGGAAAATGTGTGGACTGATAGTGCAGACACAGACTGGAACAATACATCAATTGGGAAGGCACACAGGGGAACGGTTATACAACAGTTCCTTACAAATGTGCACGCTGTCCCGAGCAATGAGAGGAGTTAGGCACTGATGCACCGTATCATAACATAAGACTGCTGACATTTCTGTGGGATTTTAATTTGGACAATCAGCAACTAGATAGAAATTATGTAATAATAATGTAATAGTAATGTAATACTACAAGCTTAAACATGCAATCATAACATATTTCCAGCAGATTTATTAAAATGATCAGAATCAAGGTGATTGTATTTTTATCATAATGCACAAATGCATTAATATACAAGTCAAAAGCTTCAGTAAATGTTCAAATTAAGCACCAAATTGGGGAAAAATGTCATTTCAGTGACTTTGTGTATCTCCTGGGATTTTTATTTCATACACAATCGTGGAAAAACGAAATAAAAAGAAAGGAAATATCTTAGTGATGAGAGAGATCAGACGAGAATGGTCGGACTTTTTCAAGCTGATAGAACAGGAATGCTAGTTCTAATAACTACTTTTTACAGCCATGGTGAGCTGAAAAGCATTATAGAATGCATGAATCAAACCATGAGGTGGATGAGCTACAACAAGACCTCATCAGGTTCCACTCTTCTCAGCCCAAAACCCAAGGAAACTGAGGCTACAGTGGGCTCACAGTAACTAGATAAAAAAAAATGCTTGGTGTTTTTCCAGGCTTCACTTCCAGGTTTGATCTTTTTGTCGATGCCAAATGATTGGATAACTTTGTTAAGGTGCAGGTGTACAGGTATGCCTAGCAAAGTAGATGGTAAGTGTATATATGCTCTGATATGCTGTGAGTATTACTTGATGCATCAAAACTCCTTTTCTTTCCATGCAGAATGATTGAAACATTTCTTGGTGACCAAGGTCCTTTTGTTTTTCTTACTCCCCAGTTCCCTTGTGTTCTTATCCCTCTTCTGTTTGGTGTCTCACAGATCACAATAAGAAGTTGATGAAATTTTTGGGACAATTTCTATTTGTAAACTCTACTCTATACCTTCCACAGTACATTAATTGCAGATCTGTTGCTGACTTCTGACCTCTGTCTTGTATGTGATACTGCCTCTATTATACATAACATTGCCAAATTTTGTTCATATTTATATTCTAATATTATTCTTCTGATCTGGTTGTGCAAATAAACAGTACATGTTTACAGATCATTGATTTATCTGCAGTGATTATCCTGATTAGGGTCATGGTGGATCCGGAGCCTATCCTGGAAACACTGAACATAAGGCAGGAATACAACCAGGACAGGAAGTCAGTCTGTCACAGAGGATCACACACACACACACACACACACAGAAATGAAAGGAAAGGAAATGCATGCAGATATGACAAGAATTAAACAACCCCAGACACTGAAGCTGTAAGATGCGAATACTCCTCAGAGTTTCAAAACCATCAAATCATCAGCATCTAGCATATTGTCCACAAATTCTCCAAAATGCAGGAAAGTTTTCACCCTATGGAACCAATAATAAGTTATCATAATCAAAGAGAGGGTGGAGTGATGATTTACATCATCTGACATGCTTAAAGACTGGGATTATAAAAAGCACTAACAACTTGATGCTGAACTTTTTTTCTCTCTCTCTATATATATTCTCATATTCCTAAATAAAAAGCTGTAAATGGCCCAGATACACACTATACAGTTCCGAATTTGCAAAACAGTTATGACAGACTTTGATTGGAATTCAGCAAAATCAAGATGAAGATGATAGCAATGTATGCTCAAAGAAGTTTATTTTTAACACAACTCCACATACCTTTCCCAAGTCTTCGGAATGCAGGTAGGATTCCAAAATAGATGGAAAAGAGCTAGTGTGATGAGTATCTTGGGTCTTCAGTGTCATCATGTGGTTGGCACAGTCCAGTGCACTGGGATGGTAAATAATTAGGTTTTTATATAAGAATCCAAAAATTATTATTTCAGAAAGAAGTAAGTAAATGATCTCTCACCATATCGGTATAATACATCAATATAACAGAATTCAGGGATTTCAAAAGAAATACATTGTACAGCAATACTTTATACACTGCTTAAAAAAACAATATAACACACAGCATAAATTGATATATTATATATAATTGTATCTCAGACCTGTTTGACTCAGTGAATGAGAAGCCTGAATTTGCTGCTCAGAGTTTCTCAGTGTGTGTTTGAGAATGTGTTGCTATAGAGAGGCCAGGTCACAAGTGAAGGGTTTTGTAAGACAAACCCACAAAACTTGTAGCCCTTTTGAGTCTGTTGAATTTGCCAGGTTATTAATCTCTATTCATTTTTTTAATGTTGATAGTATAAGCACTTGCTTCAGCCCTTATGTTTAGTTCATTTCTCTGTTTTTCAACTGTCTTGAGAAAACAAAAAAACACAAATATAATGATGTCAACTTGGACATAATGTATTGATGGTGAAAAGTTCAGGAATACAACTTTCTAGGACTCCAATCAAAAGACAAGATAATATTAGGCACATTTAAATATTGTTGTTGAATAAATATAAACAATTCTTAATGAGTGTTATACTAAAAACGTAATGTTTTAGATGCTTACTAAATACTGAATTTAGTAGCAGTAGTCTAGTCAAGAGAAGAACAGGCGCTTGATTATTTATCATATTGTATGAATCAGTTTCATTCAATACAACGTAATATGGCCATGATACAAGAGAAGCTCAAGCCAAAAAAAAAAAAGTTTAATATCCATGATGGAATGCTATTTGGTGTTTATTAGCTCTTACTATTAACTAAACTATGTGTGAATTTGTTCAGATTAACAAAAATATTTCTTCGCAGCCTCGCTTCAGAAACCAGAAACGTGAGATCTGGAAATGTGATAATAACAGGCTTAGTGATCGGATGCCATCCAACGGGAACAAACACAAAAGAAATGTTCTGTCTTGCTCAATCACTGAGATGATTACACGCTATTGTTTTACGTGGGTTTCTGGTAGTCAGTGCAGATGCAGAAGACCAAGCCTAGTACTAATTTTTTTTTTTTTTTTTTAAAAATGGAAAAAATTCCAAAACATTTTGTATGAAGTTTGTGTTAATTTACAAACAAATTCTACAAAAAATACTGCTCTGAGATATTAATTATACTTATTAAAATCAAATGACATACTTTAATAGTTTTCTAGAGTTGTCTAGTGTTTAGTGTAGACTATAGGAATGTATGTATTATGTTTTATTTTAACACGTAGCTTTCAAACTTTCAGAATACAGCTACGAATCCAGAATGTATGCAAAAAAATGTTTTCCATGTTTATGAATATCATTATGTGAATCTTATAGACCAGCACTAACCCTAAACCACTGAAACAACACTAACTGAGTTAGTACCTAAATTTTCATTATAATTCAAATTAACAAGTCAGTGTAGATGCAGAACTGGATTTAATACACTTTATTTCATAAAAAACCATAAAAATGACAAGATCTAGGCTAAAACACAAACACAACGTAACGTTATTAAATAAATACTGTACAAAGCTGGTTTTATCAAACCCACTGACTCCGTGTATAGGCTTTTTTACACACACACACACACACACTCACACACACACATTTGTCAATTCTGCATTGTAAAGTTTGTCACACTGTCTTTGATTTCTGGCACAAAAGGAAAGCGTCGTGCGCGCCAGTGGGATGCTGCGCCCCAAACCGTACCATCACATCCGCACTAAAACACTATCCATGTCAAAAAAAGCAGGACACCTGTGGCTTTGACTGTGCATGGTGAGCACAGGTGCCTAAGCTTCACAGGATGGACATTCGTTTATCCGAAGTGTGATTGAATGGCGCTACATCGAGAACGCAACCTGAGTGGAAACACAGCCGAGTGGAAATAAAGGACCAGAAGGCCGCATGCGACATCGCTGTCCGTGCGAAAGAAACCGAAAAGTCACTGAGAGACAAACAAACGCACAGTGCCATATCAACAGGCTACAGCAAGAGGAAATGATATTTTCAGTCCATTGATCTTTTTGGAGGAACATTTCCGATTTTCACAGTGGCATCCATCAGCAGCTCTTGAGATGCGGGAGAGCAGAGAGTTTGTCCACTTTGCTGAAGGCGGCTGCGCTCTCTACACCTTTCAGCCACTCTTTACATTTCCGCATCACCGTCTCGTCCACGTCTCCGTCCTCCTCCTCGTACTCCACGTCGTCGTACTTGTGCTGGTCGTTGAGCAGTGAGATCTTCACGATCGCGCTGATGTCATTCGAGCTGTCCAGTTTGACGGCAGGGCCCGTGCTCTTCGAAGCGCCCTGCGCCCTTTTGGACGGAACGGCGCGGCGGTGTTTGGCGTCCGTCGATCCGCAGCACTTCTGCTGCTTGGCCAGCATCTGTTTTTCCAGGTTGCGTTTCTGAATGACGAGGATGGCTTCAGGGGTGAGGCTGAGAGAGAACTGCACCTCCTGGTCCAGCTCTTCTTTGCCGTAGGCGACGGCGCGCCGGGCCGCGGATTCCCCGGAGCTGGAGCGCGGCACGCTTTCGCACGAGCCACCCAGCGGTTTGCTCGCGTTCAGCCACGGGCTTTTCACGTCCACGACGTCGAGGTTCGGAACTGAACAGTCTGTGGGAAATTTGCTAGAATGTTGCTGTTGTTGCTGCTGCGGTTTACGTCCAAGCTGTCTCAGATTGGCACTAGGCCAGGACGTGGACAGTTTGTCCTTTTCCGGTTCCTTCTCCTCGCGCGGTTTCGGACTGAGCAAAGACTGGGGAAGAACAACAGTCGTGCCGGTTTTCTTCTTCCTGAACAGATCTTTTCCTGGCGATGATATCCGCGAATGGAGGTTTATAGGTGGAAAAGGCATCTTATCGGCTGCGTTAAGGGCGAACGGCGCGTATTTCTGGAAAAATTAAACCGCAGCGTTCAGTTAGGCAGATAACTAAACCCAGCCATTCGCTGTATCCAGTAACAAGCGCCTTCTTCACCGGTTTAAGCTTCGCTGCCGGGAGAAGGAGGGGTCCTGTCGCTTATATAGACTCAGGGACAGAGGGCGTGGCCACAGCGCAAAGACAAGGCACGTGCCTGAAAGTGGGCGACGAGATTCCATCATCATGCATTTTAACCTACGTTTTTTAGCCTACCAAGCGTTAAACACCTGATTGCAAAGTAGAACATGACCTAATTCTTACCCGATTTAGTAAGTCAGCATTGTTATTATCATCGTAATATCCCAAAGAATAAGTACATTTATTAAACTTCAGACCTCAGAATTTGCCCATTAAGCATTTTGTCCATCAGTGACCTTGAGTATACGTGCCCTTAACTAACGCAGACCTGATCTGATGTTCACATCTTTCACTGACACCCCTCCCATCCCATAGGAACAGCCTCCAGTCCCCAAATAACTAAGTAAAAATCAATATGCTTTTATACCTTTAGAAGCAGCACTTACTGCATATCCATAAGGAATTCATACCATCAATTCTTCCCCACAACAAAGCACTGTTTGTACTCCCTAATCATTTTCTCTAGTTGTGAAGGACTTTACCCCATCAATGTGCAACTGCAAATTGGTGTTAAAGTATTAGACATACAGGGTGTTGTTTTACCACACACAGAAGGTATAAATACCCCTACTATTTGTTAATCAGATATTAATCAGATCAAACACACCACAGGCATTATAACTGACAATAAACAGTCATGTAGATATGGAAAGGGTTAAAAAGCATGATCTCTTTTTGTGATTCATGAATATTACATATCTCAACTGTTATGTAAACAAACTATTGTTTATTTGTTATATGTCATTTTTCAATATGTGCTAAGAAATATTGATGCAACGGAAGCCAAAAGCAGTTATTACGTCACATATGTGTTAATGAAATACCATCAAGTACATAATTGTTTGGAGTGTATACTGTATGTAGGTCTTTGTTTAAGATGGTGTGCTTAAATCTTTCCCAACCTGTGAATGCTACTTTTATTTGCCTAAAGGCATAAACTGAGGATAGAAAAAAGACTTCCCACCCAACAGTTGAATGCTGCATCCCATCTTCATACGATGTTATACAGGATGTGCTGGTGGAGGAGGGTCGCTCGATACGGAGCGCGCTACACATTGTCACCATGGCAACCACAGCTGTGCAGTCTTAGCGCATCAGCCTAAGTCGAAAAAACAAAACCCATAGCGAGCAGTGTTGGGTTATTAGGTCACATTTTGACAGTATAGTGGATGACAATGTTGTAATCAAGCATATGGAAAGGAAAGGGAGCTTATTTAATCTGTGAGAGAGGAGAAAAATCTGGGACTACTACATGGAAGTATATTAGCTAATCTCCTTTGTGTATGGAATGGTGTAGAGTGAGTGGCAGCTGATGTAGTGTGGATCTTGAAGTACATGACCTGGAGTAGTTTGCATCATTCACATACATCTCTGATCTGAACAAAGACTGAAAAAAAACCAACCCGTTAACCAACACGTCATGACACAAATTCATCATTCATCTTCAGTAGCTGATTTATCACGGTGGATCCAAAGCCTGTCCTAGGAATACTAGGTATGAAGTGTAGGGACACACCCTAGACAGGACCCCAGTCCATTACAGGACAACATGCGCGCACACACAAAATACACATCAAAAAGACAGAGGATAATTGCATTTATTACAAGAAGAGCAGTGTTAGACAGTTTACTGTGTAAATGCATACAAAATATTTTGTGTAAAATATACAAATTGCATTTAATGTACAAATTAAGACATAAGAAATAATGCACAGTTTTGGCACAGTTTTTTTTAACAGCAGTCTCACACCACATGTACTTAAATATTTGATCATATTGGGCACATACTGTTCATTTACCCAGAATACACATAAAAATGCTGCAAACATAAAAAAGCATCTTCTGATGAATGTTTCATTTTAATGCTAAATATGGAATCTGGAGGATGCAAGAAATATTTCAAAGTATAACAATATGCTGGCTTATATTAGCAAAAATTAAATCAAAAAATCTTTGCAATATAATATTTTACATATTTACTATGTATATTTTGAAGATTTTGGGTGGACATTACATGGCTTGCTGAGGAAAGCAGCTTTAGCTCAAACAGGAAGTGAAGCACTTTATGACTGCATCCCTGCAGGAAGAAAACACAGGAAAAAAATCATTGTGGTAAACTAATGAATTCTGAATTTCAAGAAACAATTTAAGAACCTTTTTAAAAATAGACAGATTATTACAATATGAAACATTTATCATTGAAAATTTTAGCAATGGGAGCAAATCTGCTTTCTGAGTTGCTTATTCAGTTGAATCACTCAGCGGTTTGTGCTGGACTAGCTTTATTCTTGGGCTGTGGATGGGCGGATCTGTTGCTCGTTTTATTCTGTTTTGGCGGGAAAGGACCAACGCACCTCCCCTGACATCAGGTACGTGGCTGCGGGATGATGTAACCCGCACGGTCACTATGGCAACTGCAGAACGAGGTCATGGCGCCTCCTTATCCTCATCTTCCCCCACCCCCTCTTTCAGTCTCTCTCTCTCTCGCTATTAACGTGTTGCTATGCAGACTATATCACAGTTCTACATCCAGGAGGAGGTGTGAAGAGCTGTCAAGGTTAAAAGGAAGAGGGGAGGAGGAAGGAGGAGGGGCTCTGGGTAACTCCGTCCCCTCATACCTTTGAAAGGCATGTTCAAAGACTCCTCCCGCACCCCCAGCACATCAAACCTAAACACACCTCACTACTCTGTAGTCAACTCTGCTTAGAGAGCTAGTTTAGTGCTGGATCAGAGTGATGGGGATGTAAAACCTTCATCGCAGGCATATATTATATCAGGATGAAAAAAAAAGCATGCCATGGAGCAAGCACTGATGCTACCGCTACAGTCACAAGAGGATGGGGATGACAGAAAGCACCATACTCATTAAAAAATAGCTCCAAACACAGCGTTGGCTCACTAAGCCATGATGCAGCTCCAGTGTCTGCTAACCCAATAACAAGCCAGTGAAACTGGAAGGCTTTGGTCATCAGCTCTACAAGGTTTAGGTTTTATTTCTAACAAAACAGCATCATCATAATCACCACCACCACAAATCAGACACTCATTCACATTCTGCTTCATATTCTGGCACTTGGGTTCATACAGCTTCATAGCTGTCTGGCTCACACATACTGAGCTACTAATAGATGGAGTGCATTTTAGATCTAGGCCTATGCTGCTAAGAATATATCATAGTATGGACATCACACTTTCTGCGCAAGTGCCTGCAAAATAAAGAGGACACGGACTCTCAACAACCACACACCTAAGAAAACTTTCGAAACATCAGACAGTTGAATCAGGTTACGTAAAACCTCTCACAAAGAGCCTTCCACTAACACATTAAACAGCACATTCACTGCCTTTTCTCTGCATTTTGATTTATTTTAACTGTTTTAATTTTTTAAACTGTTATACACTAAGCATCGTGGCTAGTTAAGTTAAGTTGCTGACCTACTTTTTAGCTCACACTTTACACTTTGATCACATAGATAGGGTTTGGATATATGCAAAATTTGTCAACAAATGATAGATTTCAGTCAGTGAAATATCTTGAGCCACCCACTGGAAAAAGTCAAAGCATAACAGGATAAATATGCTGATTATTAAAAACTCTTCCTGTCTCCTAAATTACTAACCAGTGAGTAAATGTTTTTGGCCTTCTCTACCTATAAAAGATATACAGGGGTTGGACAATGAAACTGAAACACTGGCCAATTTAGTGTTGGAGGTTTCATGGCTAAATTTGACCAGCCTGGTGGCCAATCTTCATTGATTGCACATTCCACCAGTAAGAGCAGAGTGTGAAGGTTTAATTAGCAGAGTAATAGCACAGTTTTGCTTAAAATATTGCAATGCACACAACATTATGGGAGACATATCAGAGTTCAAAAGAGGACAAATTGTTGGTGCACGTCTCGCTGGCGCATCTGTGACTAAGACAGCAAGTCTTTGTGATGTATCAAGAGCCACGGTATCCAGGGTAATGTCAGCATACCACCAAGAAGGACGAACCACATCCAACAGGAGTAACTGTAGACGCAAGAGGAAGCTGTCTGAAAGGGATGTCCGGGTGCTAACCCGGATTGTATCCAAAAAACATAAAACCACAGCTGCCCAACTCGCTGCAGAATTAAATGTGCACCTCAACTCTCCTGTTTCCACCAAAACTGTCCGTCGGGAGCTCCACAGGGTCAATGTACATGGCCAGGCTACTATAGCCAAACCTTTGGTCACTCGTGCCAATGCCAAACATCGGTTTCAATGGTGCCAGCAGCGAAAATCTTGGGCTGTGGACAATGTGAAACATGTATTGTTCATGTATTGGAGAAGCCCCAAAGAAGCGTACCACCCAGACTGTTGCATGCCCAGAGTGAAGCATGGGGGTGGATCAGTGATGGTTTGGGCTGCAATATCATGGCATTCCCTAGGCCCAATACTTGTGCTAGATGGGCGCTTCACTGCCAAGGACTACCGAACCATTCTGGAGGACCATGTGCACCCAATGGTTCAAACATTGTATCCTGAAGGCGATGCCGTGTATCAGGATGATAATGCACCAATACACACAGCAAGACTGGTGACAGAGTGGTTTGATGAACATGAAAGTGAAGTTGAACATCTCCCATGGCCTGCACAGTCACCAGATCTAAATATTATTGAGCCATTTTGGGGTGTTTTGGAGGAGCGAGTCAGGAAACATTTTCCTCCACCAGCATCACGTAGTGACCTGGCCACTATTCTGCAAGAAGAATGGCTCAAAATCCCTCTGGCCACTGTGCAGGACTTGTATCTGTCATTCCCAAGACGAATTGATGCTGTATTGGCCGCAAAAGGAGGCCCTACACCATACTAATGAATTATTGTGGTCTAAAACTAGGCATTTCAGTTTCATTGTCCAACCCCTGTACACTATATTGCCAAAAGTTTTGGGACACCTGCCTTTTCATGAACATGGAAGTAATATGGAATTAGCCCACCCTTTGCAGCTATAACAAGCTATAATAGGCTTTCCACAAGGTTTAGGAGTGTGTTTATGGGAATTTTTGACCATTCCTCTAGAAACACATTTGTGAGGTCAGGTATTAATGCAGGACAAGAAGGTCTGGCTTGCAGTCTCTGCTCTAATTCATCCCAAAGGTGTTCTATCGGGTTGAGGTCAGGACTCCGTGCAGGCCACGTCATGTTGAGGTGCAGGCCAGTCAAGTTCCTCCACACCAAACTCTCTCATCCATGTCTTTATGGACCTTGCCTTGTGCACTGGTGCACAGTCATGTTGGAACAGGAAGGGGTCATCCCCAAACTGTTCCCACAAAGTAGGGAGCATGAAATTGTTCAAAACTGTCCAAAATGATAAAGCATTAAGAGTTCTTTTCGCTGGATCTAAGGGGCCAAGCCCAACCCCTGAATTCAATGATTTGGGGTGTCCCAAAACATTTGGCAATATAAGGTATTTTAAAAAAAATGTCATGCAGGTCAGAGGTTCTTAGTTTCATGCAGGCAAGTGATTAGATATGAAACTTGTGGAACAAAGAAATTAATAAGAACGTGAATGACCGATTTACAAATGTTCTTCCTTTTCAATTACCTATTCAATTTTTTAGAAAAGGTACTAGTGGTTATAAGCTAAATATGTCTCTATTTAAAAAGCCAAACTAAAACCAATCAAAAACAAAAAATCTCTATAGTTTGATCACTTCAAGTTTAAAAAATGAGATTCTTCTGAAATCATATTTGATCCTAAAGCATTACTTTGTAATTTAATACAACCTTACAGTCATAGGCAGAGTTTAAACCGCACATATAGGGAATGTCCTCAGCTGGACAAGCTCCCAGGAGAGCAAAGATGGCTTTTTGACATCTGTATTAAGGAATTAAACACATAGCTTCATGAGGGTCAAGCAAGGAGCACAGAGAGGATGAAAAACTCAAACCAAAACAAGAACAAAAATAAACCCAGTGCCATTTGTATGGTGCAGACACCCAATCATGCTCCAGGAGAGGATTAGTGCCATATGGTCAGGGACAGCAGCACAACCGTGGGTAAATAACATGTTTTCATTCAGATACCCAGACAAAACAAACCACCCAGCTAGAGCAGGAGAGGTTACACACTGACATTTGGAGGAATTCTTCAGTCTCGGTTGGAATTAAGTAATGATATATAATCTCATCTGCCAACTTTCACATATTACAGAACAGACCTACCTGGCAAATGCAGAATGGATGCTAACGTGTGTAGAATTAGAAATATGTACACTGTAAAAGGTAGCTTCGAGCCTGAGCTGTAACTTACCTGGATTTTGAAAATAACTGATTGACAACAGGAGCCAAGGATTTATATAATATTTTTTTTAAATCAAAAGATACCTAGACACAAAAGCATATGTGTAGAGAGAGAGAGACATAAATGAGTTTCAGCTTACCGAGCAAATGGAATGTATGAGATGCTGTACCTAAAAAATAAAAACAAGAACGAAGAAGAGATGTAGGTTAGTACATTTCTAATTTCTCTCACTATAACTCAGGCCCAAATAAACTGAGATGGAGATAACTGATAATAAGATTGCATTATCTTTAATTCAATAACACAGTGCTAATGGTTCATAATCTATTAAAGGCTTTCAAATGAATGGGACGCCTGAAGGTAACAGGAATTAATTCAAATATACCCGAAAATATCAGTTTAAAACCCAGACACAATGGGCCTAATGAGGGCTTCTTAAACTGTTTGCAACCAGAGAGGTCTTCTATAATAAAATGATTTCCATTTATGATCACAGCAAGGACTAAATCTTAATAACACAAACTATCGAACAATAAGGCACAAAAATGATTTATTCAAACCAGCAGAGATTTGAAACCTTGCACATCATATTAACATATCAATTTTTTAGATATTGTTTTATATTCCATTCAAGAATTCACATGTACAACCCTGATTACCTTTTTTAAAAAGCATACAGCTTTTCAACATGGAGACAAATCTAAGGTGACTATGAACTGGTTAAATATTTACAGAAGAATTTTTCGAGTGACATCGAATGCAGTTCATGCGAGATAGTAGATTAACAGATTGTGCTATCCAGGCATGTATGGAATCTCACTGCCACACATGAGCTGGCTCAAGGCTTGTGCCCTTCTTTCTATCCACGGTATTAGAAATGGCACATCACTGTGCCGGTGTGAGGATCATGTTGGCAAAAGTGTGTGTGTGTGCGTGTGTGTGCGGAACGAGCAGTTGCCAGGGTGATGGCACTTGTCTGCTATCCTGATATGACTCAGGATGTGGAAGAAGAGTACGTATCGTCAGTGATGATGACAGTAACACTGGCAATAAAGTCTGGGCCAGTGACGTGTGTAAAAGTCCCCACACACGCATGCTGAGGGTGAGGAATGCAAATAAAGTTAGTCATTTGTCTCTCATGCTCCAGCAGTCTGTGGTGTGACTGGAGCCAGCAGAAAGGATCAGGACATGCCAAGAGAGATTAGCTTTATTCCCCAGCCTAACAGAAGCCTAGCTTAGCGGGAGACACTATTAGCCCTCTCTGTCTTTTTTTTTACTCCCAAATTATTAATGGCAGATGTAAAGTGGACAATGAGGACAATTTTTAGTCATGTCTACTGTGAAGAAACCAATCAACAGCAGCGATGCAGCTAGCCAGTGTACACACACTTTATTTTAGTATTATTTAAGATCGGTTTTAAAAAATGATTGGGACCCACTGTCTAACTATGGGTATGATGACCCCAAAATTGTCACCTTCATTAACCACACACTTCAATCTGAACTGTTCCATGCAGGATCATAACAGCTCTGGTTCTTTTAAACTTCTTATATTATTTAATCTTACTCATGTTGCTGAATGACTAAGGGAATTTATCCATTCACGTCATGTTTATACTATATTAAAAGAGATATTTCTACTATATTAAAAGAGACAATTACACCACTGCTGAACGTAATCTTATAAAAGCAAAATTAAGTGCTGTATATGTTGGTTTGAAATAGGCACCACCAGTCTAATCTGTTGTTTATGTATTTCTATGCTATTTTGGCCTATCCTATCCCTCACCTTGGATATTTTTAGGTCCATTTAGTTGATTTCCTGTTGCCTATATGAGCAGCATGCAGTTAATAGCAACCTGCCTGGCTTAATTAAAGCTGAATCAGGCACAGTTAGCCACAGGAGCTCACAGATGGCAGTGGTCCAGACAGAATAGGAAGTCAGTGCCAGGCTGATTTCGAGCTGCAGGGCATGGTGTGGATGAATGTGACTTTACTCCCTAACTGGATAGTCCAGGCTCAGCTCACACACACACACACACACACACCCCCTGACTTTATGCAGAGGAACATTTATGTTTGTAAATGCTACCACGTTAAATAGCATGTTACTGTATAACGTTAAAGATGCAATGTGCAATTCAACACTGTATTCTGTACTGAGAATGGACTAAAGGTTGAAGCCACTAATAAACATCTACTGAGTGTATATGAAGAAATTAGCAGTTTACATTCTGCTGCACATTATATTCTATATTACTAGGGTTAGATCCTGTAACACTTTACATCTTGTAACACTTTAATACCCTCTCATTATACGCAATCCCTCTGTTGAACTGTTGTGCAACAACTTATTTATATCTATATAAATAGTATTTACATACGTATTATTTACACGTATACATCATTACAATTGCACAGCAAGGACTGCTCTGATTTTGCTGTACTCAGTATAGTGACAATAAAAGAATCTTTTCATTTCATTCATTATAGTTACAAATATATAGAAGTCAGCGGTCCGGATAACCACCAACACCTTGATACTTACCACGTCATAGCTAAGAACTGTAAGATGCAGAAGATGATAGCCAGCCCCTTTTTATGCCACTATGAAGAAAAAGGCAAAACAGTTAAGTGAAAGTGTTTTACAGTTGCATAGTGTTAATTATAGAATTGTAAGTTCTAGTATAAATGTATCGAGTCAACACGCCTGTTAAACTAATGTATTATACAAAGCTGCTTACCCAAAAGACTGCACATAAGGTCAGGACAAGGCACAGCTGGAGAGAAACAGATAAATCACGTAATGCTTTATGGACGAGAACAAAACACCTTTTCATTTAACTCAAAAATGTGAAAAAGCTCAATTACGGATTCTGTTCGTACTGTTTGGGTTAAACTTTATCTACTTTTAAAAAACAAAACCAAAAAAAAAAACAAAAAAAAAAAACTTAGAGACTGTGTTACATATGCTCTCACTTTCTTTTGTTACTAAATAAGCTCCATGGCTTTGTCCCAAGATATACAATGACCCAGTACAGGGAAATTTTTTAATCATAAGCTAGCTAGCTAACTTAGCTAATGTTAGTAATGAACGAGACAGATTTGTTTTATTGGTTTATTAAAGCCACAAGAGGGCGAGCAAAAACAATTCTTCTACTTAGGACAGAACCTGGTACATTAACACAAAATGTGTGTGTGTGTGTGTGTGTGCGCGCATGTGTACATTTATCCAGTATATCAACGGCTTTGAATGTGACTCAGCCAATCAGATTTGAGAACCAAAAGTGTCTGTTCTATAAATTGCATATATTTATATATTCATCTACCTATACTAGTACTTTTGCAGCTCCTGAACTCTATGATTGCATGTAAAGAGTAGATACAGAAGATCTCTCTAAGCTCAAGCTCATTATACTGAATGCTAAGGCTTTACTGAGGATTAAATGACTAGGCCTTTGGTGTCAGTTTGGTTCAAGCTCCTGTAATGACTTCGTCTTCTTGGCTCTTTCACTTCCAGGCTCACAGTGCAGTGGTGTGAAACTATAGTCTGGGTTAGAGCATTACTGTAGTCTGGGTTAATGCAGCTTTTCAGGCAAAATCAAGAGGTGTGAGCTAGAGAACCACTTCAGCATTGTAGTTAGACACATATGAGGCAGACAGTAGCTTCAGACTTACCAGCATGACGCAGGTGGCTATGAGTCTAGTCGGCTCAAACATGCGCTTCAGCTGTTTCATTGGGCCCATGAGGAAACAGGTACTAGAGAAAGCAGATAAAGAGGAAGGTTGTACATGTTAAATAGAGAGAAAAAGCTGATGCCATGGTAATATAATCATGTATACAGACAGACATGTGACAAAGGAAATACCAGAGCCACCACAAGAAAGTAAAGGTCACCATCCTAGAGGGATGATGAGGAGTTCAACTCTATTCTACCAAACGATATTCATTCTTCTGGTTTGATGATAATAGTAGAGTGCAATGTCTAACACATCAGTCCAGAAATTCCCATAAGTGTTTAATTGAGTTGGAATCTGCTTACCGTCAAGGTCATAGAATATGATTTACTTTTTTTTTTTTCTACCCTGGGACTTTGTGCTGTGTGGATGGGGGTGCAGTCATCCTGGAAGAGATCCCTCCCTTAAGGATAGAAATGTTTCAGCAAAATATGCTTTCCTGGATTTCCTTTAATACTAATGTCTTACCATTACTGTCCATGAAAGCCTGCTTTTGAGAATAATTCCCAAACGTATTTCCTGGTGCATTTTCTAAATGAAGATATTGTCCATGCTGAAACATGAGCTTGAAGTGCATGCCCTATTTATGAATTCAGATCTGGCTTCTCTGTACCAAAATCAAGGTTGACTGGAGCTGTTTTAAAACATTTCATTCTTAACAAAGAGGCAGGATGTTACTGCTTAATTGCGCCAGGAGCATCTGCATCTAATTATTTAAAACTACAAATTTATTACACTTGTTTAACATCAAACATGGATTTCTAACAGGGAGCTCCTACCGAACAAACTATTGCAGCTTTATGGGTGATGGAGGTAAAAATGCACTGGGATTTGTAATTTAATATTAAACAAAAATCAGATTAAAGAGTATCACTGAGATTTCTTCTTCCATTCTTTCTCCTGATGTGACCAGGAACAGAATGAGTCTAGTCCCCTGAGGGCTGAGGATCTCCAAAGTGTGTTACTCAAGCAGGCTAACTGAGGCATATATTAGATTAGTGAAGGTCTAATGCATGAGCGGCAGTCATGTCCCGTGCATAGCACTAAGGAGCAAACGTCTACGCTAACAGATCCAAGACGTCATCTTTGACCTCTGAGAAGACAAGATTAAGAGCTCTGTTCCTTCAGAGAGAAATCTGCTCATGTGAAAGGGAAAGGCAGAAATATGAACAGCAAGACAGCAGAGAAGATAATGCTGATGAATGAGACAGAACCTCTAGAATATTTTAATTACTGTTCAGAGAGAACGTCCAGTGTAATGCTTCTTGTATTTACCTTTCTGGTAGCACCTGTCTCAGCAAACATCACATCTGCATAATAATACACTGACATGTTTACTCACTGCTTCTATGGCTGAAAGTGGAAAGTTTACATATACACTTTCTTCCTGTTCTTGGAAAAGATGTGTGTGTGTGTGTGTGTGTGTGTGTATATATATACACACACATAAAATATTAAAAACATTTTCTAGGTGTCTTCATCTTAAAAAAAGACAGTTTATTCAATAACACACAAAGTGTTCATGGGCATTCCTAATCAATATAGTTATATACTTGGCCATGTAGTCAAAACACAAAAAATTTAACATTCTCCATTTACTGTGACAGAAAGCAAGGCCACAGCAAGTTCAAATGAGAAAATGTAGATTAGGTTAGAGCACCGGCTGAAATATTACTAATGTTATATACGAAGCAGGGGGGCGGAGCTTATAGATGGTCAGTCATTTCAAATCCATATGTCGATTGGCTCGTCTGCCAATTTTATTACAGGATAAAAGGAAGATCCTTTAGGCTCCTACAGAAAATGGGTGGACTGAAGGTTGGGACGTCAAACATGGTGAATACACAGATTACATACCGCCCTGATTGTTAGTCACTTTGGATGAAAGCATTTGTCAAATGAATAAATACAACTGTAAATAAATTTATCTGTAAAATATCAATGACGTATCTCTCTAAAAGATTCGAAAAAAATAGTTAATAATCTCCACCTTGTTGCTTGGTTTGTAGTATGCATCAGGTTTTCCAGATAAAGCTTAATACAGTGTACCTTTAAAGCTCTAAAAATTAATTAAAAGTATACCTGAGGAAATTAAGGTCTAATTATGTGGCTTAAAATTTCAATCCTACACTATATTCAGATACAAAAGATGCACCCCAGCTCTGTGGATAAAAATAGATAGTTAAGAAGAAATTTTCCACAGAGTGCTGACAATAACCAAGGTGCAGCGAGGATGGATGGCAGGGAAATTCTGGGGCATTTTCATGCATTCTGACTCTGGTTAATAATTAGGCCTCTTCCTGGTTCCTGCATAACTGATTCTGAAGTGCTGTCACAACAGACTGGTGCAGCATTTTCCAGCTTGGGTCACATACACAACCAGTGCTGCATGGGAATATGACAAACGAGACCCGCTGTTTGAACTCTTAGCACTCATGCCTTAAAAAGAATTCAGATGAGCAGAGGGACTAACAAACTCGTTTGGGATGGTATCCGTTTCAAATGCTAACGAGGGGGCAGTCACACTTTGTTTAAGGTCTCTTTTTATGACTGGCGGTAAAGAGCAAGGCAACACTGGGTCCAAGCAGGCTTACTCACAGAGGAGAATCTGGCTGCAATAGCAGGATGATCAGCGCTGGAGCTATGATCCTGTGGTGAAAGCCAGACAGACCTGAATTGTGCGATGCTGAACAGAACTAATGCCCCAGATCTCATGACAACCCCTTAAAAAAAAATGCAAGTTCTCAACTCAAAGCCTGTGTCTTCATTTTCACACAACCGAGGGGACACTGTATCGGTCTGCATACGTGTGGGTGTGTGATTCTTCTTGCCTGGTTTCTTGTGAAAGGACACTTTAACACTGCATGAATTTAATATATTGCATAACTCTGTAGTATAAGGCCACAGGAAGTAGTATATTCCGTCCACATAGAATAACTAGAGACAAAGCAACCAAGCAGAAGACATTACCTTGTCTAAACAGAGCTGGTCCGTTTATTTAGGCAGCCGAAATCTCAGAAACACAAGACACATATGTGACAGAATTTGAACAGAGGGCCTTGTAAAGTAAATGCACGTGTTTGAGGGCAGAGATCACGTACTACTGAGCTGTCTGCATTAAAGGACATTGTTTCCATGGAGAGGAGCTTGGCATACTTTAGGACATTTGCGCAACAGTAACAAAGCCAAGTGGATAAACAACAGACTGTCATTGAAAAGACAGACAGAAGCACATGGGATTAGTCATGTAAAGGCTGTGCATTAATGATTAAAGTCTCCATCAGTAACTGCCTGAAGGGCAAGCTTCAGGTTTTTAACCAAAGTGTGCAGTGAAATCTGTCGGTGCTATATAGTACAGTTTTGTGGTGGTGGTGTTGATATTTCTATTCAAAAGCCTCTGTTGAGACATTAATGGGTTAGAAGTGAGAGGTTAAGCATGAGCTCAACATGGGTCACAAGGACAAGGTCAGAAAGATTGCACACAATGCTTATGAGATATCTTACCTAGCTAGAGCTGCAAGGTTTCCTAAGGTGTAAAATACGGCAAACAGCTGCATTCCTTTGGGCAGGAAAAGTAGTGCAGTGCCCTGTTTAGTCCAAAAAAAAACCCAAGACAGTGTTATCCAATAAACACTGAGTAACTGAGTAACACTGTGTATACTATACAAGTATAAAACTGTCAATTCAAACAAATGAATAACGTTGATGTTAGTAATTCCTGAGGAATAATGGACAGAATTGATAAATTGACACTGATATTGGTTAAATCCTGCCCCCTAGTGGCATTCTAGACCTAAAACATATTAATGGTTATACTTGTTTCTTTGTGAAATAATGTTTTTTAATCAGTTTATTACTATGGAGCATCTGTTGTACAAATGAATGACTATAGAACCTAATACAGTAAAATTAGTTTTTTATTATGAATCTATCGTTTAAATCAGTCAAGCTGTTAGAGAAAATTTGTCACCATCTTCTGACCAATAAGATTTGAGAATTCACAATAGTGTCACTGTACTTAAAAAAAAAAAAAAAACTATTTAAAAAAATAATTCCCAAATTATGGGAAATTACAGGAATTACAAGAAACCCGGAGCTGGTGGACAGTCTGGAGTGTTCTTGTGAGAGCACACACAGCAGGGTGGTTAACATGGTGTGAACTATCAGCTAGTCGTTATCAGCACGCCCACAAACCAAGTGTGTGTTGTGTTCCGGGTGGGGGCTGGGTTGCACAAAAACCTCTCAATAATTTGTGTGTCAATATTAATGACAATATTAGGCTGATTTCAACTAAAACTAATTTTTTCACCTAGTTGTTACATTAAAACACAGGGTGTATGAACACATCTGTGACAAGATTGAACTCGCTTCATCGTTACTACTAAAATGATCTGTCAAAAGTTTTTAATTGAGAAATGTTGGTCTCATAATGATTATAGTTAGAATGAGTAAAGGCTGGCAGGTCTGAAGTTGCACAGAAGAATGCAAACAGTGAGCCAGGAAATGGACTAGGTAAATTAACACCATTCAGTTACTTCCTGAATGAAAGATCACTTGAGAGAACTGCCCTCTTTCACTTTTGGCTCAGCTTCAATAAACTGGAGAAAACATCTGAATAATTTTTTTCCCCCAGAAACTAGTAAACTCCTCACCAGTATGGAGCACAGGATCCCGGAGGCGAAGCATATGACGAACCATTTGATCCTTGTGCTGTAACTGAGCGTGGAGGCATCCAGGACCTGAGGGGAAACAATGGCAGGATATCACATGGTTCCTTTCATTAGGAAACATGCTGAATGTGACTAAATCAAGCCTGGCATGTATAGCAGTTGTACATTCGAGAACACTATTACAAACCAAACTGAATCAGTAAGACACTTTTGATTTTAGCTGGCACTGTGAAACTGAAAGGCCAGAGGTTTACAGGCAGCTGTAGAGTTTACCAGGCACAAGATAACACAAGATATCAACAACTTAGCCTGATCAGCCAGATGTTTCATCATATCAGCAGTAAAGCATTTCCTCTGACATGATAAAAACAACACAATTTTTTGCTTTACTGTTTTAACTGATTTACAATAAATCTTACTTAAAATTCAAACAGACTGAAAATGCCTGTTATGTGTCTACATTAAGCTATATTAAAACTAAGCTTCATTTTTGAGGTTTAAGCATTAGGTCACATGACTACTGCTGGGACACAACTAATTAATTAACTGATGGGACAACTAATTTCTAATTAAATATCAATCTCTGAAAAATAAAGCAAATTTACACCAATCAGGCATAACATTATGACCACCTGCCTGATATTGTGATATTGGGGCCCCCTTTTGCTGCCAAAACAGTCCTGACCAGTCATGCACTGTGTATTCTGACACCTTTCCATCAGAACCAGCATTAACTTGAGAAACAGTAGCTCGTCTGTTGGATCGGATCACACGGGCCAGCCTTCACTCCCCACGTGCATCAGTGAGCCTTGGCTGCCCATGACCCTGTCGCCGGTTCACCACTGGTCCTTTCTTGGACCACTTTTGTTACATACTGACCACTGCAGACCGGGAACACCCCACAAGAGCTGCAGTTTTGGAGATGCTCTGATCCAGTTGTCTAACACATCAACTTTGAGGACAAAATGTTCACTTGCTGCCTAATATATCCCACCCACTAACAGGTGCCATGATGAGATGTCAGTGGTCAGAACATCATGCCTGATCGGTGTATAGGAAGGCAGACTATAATTAGTCCACATGGTGCATTTTGGCTTATTTTTTACTGCCACCTTTTTAGTCTAAGACTAACAGCACTTTGCTCTTAGCTGATAGCGATAGAACACTTTATAACTGCTTCACTTCATAACTGCTATGACAAAAGTCGAATAAACATGTATCAAATAGCACATTCAAGTTAAATTATTATTATTATAATTATTATTATTATTATTATTTGTTTGCACTACCTCAACAGCTGCTGTGTATTTTTTGCACAATACTTTTTTACATCACTTCACTTTATCTTATTTTATTTCACTTACATTTCATTACACTTGTTCTTCTCTTTCTTTTTGGCGCTAAGTGTCCTGTGTTCTTTTGTGTTGTCTTTCTTGTATTTATTGTCTTTTGCACTGTCTTGTCTATGCTCCGTTTGCACCTAGCAGCACACTGTGCACTTTACGTGGCTAAGACAAACTTCTGTCCTAGCTCTGTGGTGTTGTTTTGTGTTGAATTTTGTTGTTGTATGTTTATGTAGCACCAGGTCCTGGAGAAACGTTGTTTCATTTCACTATGTACTGCGTCAGCTATATGTGGTTGAAATGACAATAAAGCTTCTTGAATCTTGAATCTTGAAATTAAAATGACAGGCACAAACACACCGTGCAAACCAACAGTATGATCGCCAAAATAAATAAAGACACATGCAGAGCAGGAGTAGCAGGTTTGTGTAGGTCCATTATCAGACATTGGATTCAGAAATGATCATAATGTATTTTTATAAATGCATCACATGAATATGGGTGACAAATTAACAGAGAAACGGTGGCACTGTGCTGTTGTAAGGGAATTTTGTTACAGGGTTCAGTTTCATTTGTCCCCTTATGTGGAAGGGTCAAAGCAAATGAACAAAGACAAATCGGTCATCCATTTGTAGAAGGTACTTCAGAACACAACTATGTAACTGGCAACAAAAGCTCTAATAGCTCCTTTTTAAATGGTTGTTCAACAACAATGACATGAGAAAAATTTTGATTTGTGTGGTTTGTGTGTTTGTATTTAGGTCAAGTCTTGTGCTGAAACTTTTGTACTGGACTCAAAGTTGTGAAGTAAAACAAAACAAAAAACTCTCTCTCTATCCGTAATGGATGCGTGTTAGATCCTTGATGGCTTTCTAATTATGTCGCAGGATCTCTTACTCTTTTTTTGGTGTCAACTGTGCAAGCGCAAAGCTTTGCGTAAACCTTAGCACATTGTTTATTATCAGAATTACACGTTTATTCCAAGCCTACATTTAGAAACGAATGGACAGAAAATCATGTTTTTAAAAAGAAGATTTTTCAACCCATTTAATCCAAAGATCATGACCTTACCTTACAATATCCATCCTCTGAGTGCATGCAGCATTTGGTGGAACAAATACGTAGTTAATATTTATAATAATATCAGAAAAAGCTATGAAGTTAATAGTAAAACACAGAACATTTATACACATAGAAAGACTAGAAACAATTACACAACCTGAAAGGTGAGGCAAATGTGTTTGTTTATGTTTTCAGTTTATCTAACACTCAAACTATGTACCACCAATAAACACACACACACACACACACACACACACACACACACACACCCATTGTCATTTATTATATCTAACTGGACGGGTTTTACTTTTACTGTAAAACGATTGGGTGTGTACATAAGTAAGCTTACACGTTTACAAGTAGAAACTTTTTGTACACAGCTTGATATAGCCAGAAGTTCATAGCTGTATCTCAAACACCTCACTGCTCCCTACACACGCACACTTCATAGGGTTTGAAAGAATGACATTTACACGCTACGTAGTGTGCAATATTTTTTAAAAGACAGTCATTTGAGACTCGGCCACGAAGTAAATAGCGGAAATACAACATAAATATATACATTTTTCGTTTGGATGAAAACAGTTCGTACGAAGTCATGCTACACAAAATAAGTCAATAAATATCTTGACAGTTTTTTTTAAGGAATAATTCGTTTGCAGGGTTGCAATGCTAACTGGCTTAGCCACCATTAACTGGCACTTTAAAACGATACGCAACAACACAAAACCTCCACTGAGGAAGACATTTGCTGTAAATATACAGACTGTTTACCTGTGCCGTCAGCCCAAGTTCCTCATTATCCTCTCGGCCATTTAAAACCCGTCGAAGCTTATCCATAACTGACGCTTTTTGTTCGAAATATGATTTGACACTTCCTTAAACTTTAACTATTGAGATAATGAGACCGAGGCGTGTCGATGGTCCGGTCTCAAATAACACACCGACTCCTAATTAGGCACACTATGTGGAATTAGAAATACAGGCGCCCTACACCCTACATAGTGCACTACATGTATCGAGTCGTTTGGAATTCAGCCTCAATGCTGACCATATGTGTACTGATGATTTCGAATATATGTAAAAATAACAATCCACATTTCTTTTAAAAAAAAAAAACATTAATAAAGTTTTAGAAATGACAAAATATTTTCAAAGATTATATTTTCAGTTTATTTGGTCATAAACACGTGACCATCGATGTCGAAAGCTATGCGCGGCACAGAATCACATGACCATGTGAACGGCGTCTTTCATTCTGAGCACGAGCTTTCACTAGAGCGCCGTGTCATATACAGTTACTCATTTAGTTATGAGAAAGTGGTGTATAGGAATAGGGACTCTACTCTACTGATGTGGTTTTCGATATTAAGTGTACAGTATTGTGAAAGGAAGTTGCGGCTGTGGTAGCTTTTTGATACTCAGAGATTTCCTGCAAGCGAAAATGAGAGAAATGATTTAGTGAGTCTTCTGTAGCACAAGCAGCACAGCACAGCTTCCTATTTATCCTCACTGCCAATCATGGCTTACACTCTATATGTCTAAAAGTTAGTTTAAGGAAACCCATCCCATATGTGCTTTTTGAACGTCTGTTCACGATTTACTGCCCCTTTGCTATTATAACAACCCACTCTGAAGGTAAATAGTACTGATACAGCATACAAAAACACAGTCATACGACCAGGCATAACATTATGCCTAATATTCTGTTGCTCCCCTTTTTGCTACTAAAGCAGCCCTGACCCGTCATGCACTGTGTATTCTGACACCTTTCTATCAGAAACAGCATTAACTTCAGCAGTTTGACAACAGTATCTCGTCTGTTGGATTGGATCACATGGGCCTTCACTCCTCACGTGCATCAATGAGCCTTGACCGTCCATGACCCTGTCGCTGGTTCACCACTGTTCCTTCATTGGACCTTGCACTTTTGATAGATACTGACCACTGCAGACCGGGAACACCCCACAAGAGCTGCAGTTTTGGAGATGCTCTGATCCAGTCATCTAGCCGTCACAATTTGGCCCTTGTCAAACTCGCTCAAATCCTTACACTTGCCCATTTTTCCTGTGTCTAACACATCAACTTTCATAATGCTCATAATGTTATGCCTGATTGATGTATACAAACAAGAAGAAGAAGCAGTTGGGAGAAACAGTTATGATTGGAATAACTTACGTTTAGGGCTTGTAAATATACTGAAGATGAGAGTTTAAAATGATGAACAAAGAATTGTGTGAGTTAACCCCAAAACATTGGTCACTGACTGGTTGTTGGCTTTACACAGTAGTGGTGAATTGATTAAATAGGTTCTCACAAGTCATAAAACCAGCACCTGAGATCTGAGCTTATCAACTGCAGAAGAATCACTAACCTCTGCTCATAAAGATGCTAGATTTGTCACTAAAAGGGTCTAAAAAATCACCAAATGCAATGACAAACTTGCTTCATTAGCAACACTATTAGGAAACACAAATGTTCTTACCATCTGGCAAACAGCAGGCCTGCAAACTAGCCATATTTTTGCTTCATTCCTGTTGACATTAATTTACAATCAGTTTTTGGTTTTAGATAACATCTCTACCCGACTCTAAAGTGGCGCTAACATCCTGTGTGTTAAAAAGCTCTGAGTAATGAACGCTTTCTCAACACAGCTATAAGGAAAAGCTTCGTTTCACAATCACTACCACTCACCACCGAGTAGAGTCAGTCACCATTAAAACAGATGTACAGATGAATGTTGGTGTAAATATATAAAGGAATTAAAAAAAACTCTATAAACAATTACCCTCAAGTGAACCCCCCCCCAAAAAGTAAAGTACCATTCAAAAAAACCAGTTGAGAAAAAATAAGTACACCCTATAATTCATAAACATGTAGAACCACTGTTAGCAAAAATAACTTCAATATTTTCTTTTTGTTTTATATCATTGTCAAGGAAATGCACCTGGAAATGTATTATTAATTTGTTCCTGTCTTTTTTCTGAATGCCGGTTAACTTTTTCTTTTGGGAAAAAATGACTACATTATGTAATTTATTGTGGTTATATTTTTGATATTTGTTCATATATAAAAGTGCTTGAGAACCACACAATTGTTATGTAGGCCATGATTAAAAAAAAACTAGAATTGAAAGAAAGATGGCATGCTTTCTTTTTCTCCTGACTGTATGTTGTAATGGCTGTTTCATTTCATTTCATGTGTAAAGATTTGCTGTATATCCTATATAGAAGCCTTCCATAGAGCATGTAGAGACATTTCTGGACAAACTGTAGCACTGTAGCATGTCCTAACTGCTTTTAATTCGTTTTCAGTCTTGGAAATGATTCAAATGTTATTAAAATTCAGGATATGGTAAAAAGATCTTTCTCATTCAAAGCAGTCAGATGCTGGCTGTTTTAATGACACGTTGTACTTTTGAGGAACCGGTCGGTTTCAGTGGAAAGCGGCATTTCCTGAGGACTGGAACCACTTTATAAGAAAATCAGACAGCACATTTTTTTCAATACAATTTATTTAGAAATCGCTGGCATGCAAGCCAAAGTGAAGGAAAAATAACAATGTGACTCTGGTTGTTCATTTTCCTCTGCACCTGATCCACACTCTCACAAATAGAGGCGCTTAAATGCACTTTTCCTTGTGTCTGATGTCATTCATACCTTATATATATCTTTATACATAACTGGAACTAAAAGACCACTGATGTACCTTTAAAGCTTTACTATAAAAGATAATTAAAGGTACATCATATGCACATTCTGAGATTATTAAAGGTACAAACGATGCACCCTAATGCAACAAGGAAAAGTATTGTGTGCTACCTTTATTTCTGAGAGTTTTCCAACATTGTCATAATTTGCATGGTAAGAGTAATTCTGAGATTTAACATCATTACACATTCAAAGGAATTGGCAAAAAAAGAGAAAGGTCTAAGATATGGCAAGATAACGAACACACAGGAAATCCTTTTTTTTTTTCAAACCATTAAAAAAGGAAATTTACGGTGATTTAAAAAGAAAAAAGATGACTACTTCCTATCTTAAGTGGAAATATAAATATAATATCACCTGTAGGTGTTCAAGAGCCTGATAAAAACATGGATAAGTTCAGAATTAAGTTCAATGTCCTTCGATAAATAGAAATGAATAAAGGAATAATGTGTCATTGTTTTGAATTAAAGCATAAGGCTCATTTCTGAGGTCAATGGGTAAGGTGAAGGCCATGTAGTATATCAAACGAACAAAAAATATTCTGTACAATAGAGCTAATGAATATAATAAATCTAAAATCTGAAACAAATGCGCATAAACAAACAAGCTTTATCATGGCTAAGATTAGGCAAAAAAAAACCCCCAAAAACACAAGCTAAACAAGCTGTCTAAAAATATCGATCACATTTAATTCCATTTCACAGAAATCTCAGAATTGTCTGCATATATTTAATCCCATATTTTAGTACGAAGGTTAGTGCAAAACTTGGGCACTTATTTACAATCTTCACTTGTCGAACAAAACCCTATCAAGTGCACTTCTAAAACAAGTAAATAAACCAAACAAACAAGCAGGTGAAATTAATAAATAGTAAAAAAAAAAAAAAAAAAAATCATGAAAAGATGATTATTATTCAAGCCAAATTTCATGAGATGATTTCAAATAAATAAAATAATTTAAAAATAAATACGTAATTTTTCCCCCAGCAAAAACATTTTAATACATTTATAAACTTGGAAATGGTGTTAAAATAAAAATAAAAAATATCAGTTTTTTAAAGCGGTTCACTATAAAGCAATAAGAAGACAAAAATGAACCATATCCTTTTTTTCATTCAGAAAACTACTTAGACTGCATGCATGCTGGAATTAGATAAAGAAATGTCAATAATGCTGGCATCTTCTATAGTCCTGTCTTTACGTTGTTTGGAACTTAATATTGCTTGTTCTGTTGTGGTTATGTAAATTCACTGTGCTGAATGCTGAACACCTGAGCTAGCCAAAAAAGCATTTATTTTATAGGGCTCACCTCTAAAGGAAAAGTTCTGTTCTGAAAAAAAAAAAAAAGGACACAAGGATCATTTTTCTATTTGAGAGAACTAGAGGACCAATTTGTGGACCGGTGGCTTTGCATTTTCCTTGTTAGTAGTATTAGTGGTAGAAGTCCAGTGCATATCTCAAGAAGTAAACATTAAAAGGACTTATCACATGTGAGCAAAGGGATAACTCTTCGTTTGTACATTTTTTTCCCTGCTGAACTATTCCTTTAAGAGCTTCAGTGTTTCAACATGCGCTACAATCTTGCTGTCCACTAAATATGTCGATGTTTAGTGTCCGTTTATTTTAGCCAGTGCTATACGGTGAATGACGGCAATCTGGCGCAATATGACAGCAGTCAGGTCCAAACGTTTTGACATGGCTCATGGCACATGACAGCCTTCACAGCTTGAGCTTGTGGGTTATGTTATTTGTGCTCTTGGGTGGTGATATGATCTAACTCACTAACATCACTCCACTGTCTCATTGTAGGATTAGAGCAGGATCGAATCTCAGCGTCCTCGGAGTTAACGTGAGCAGTTTTTTGCTGCACACTTCTCTAAAGCTGTATACGTGGGCTAAAATTTTACCGTTGCTCATCTTCGAGGTTTGCCCCACTGTGTGCATTGATGACTGCCTGGTTTCTTCTCCCAGGCTTGACACTTGTATATTTTCAGGGCCTGTAGGTGGTGCAGTTAGATCGTATGCTACAAGCAAGTGGACGTCACTCTCTTCATTCCTCTTCTCTGAGCCAGACATGAAGCAAGGACAGGCTCGAGCTTTGGAGCCTGCGGCGTTCGGTTAAGAGCTGAATATGTAGCAGCCATTGCTCCCTTTAATAAACAATAAAACAAGAGCAGAAGTCATTTTGTTGGTTTTATCTATTGCAACTTTTCAAACGCATAAAATAAAAACCTCACTCAGATATTATGCAGTGTTTCACAGAACCAGGTGGTGGCAATATTGCTCCTTCTAGCACATGGTAGGAACACGCTCCCAATGACGCACAGATTGAAATAAATCTCCGTAAATCCACGTGAACGCAGGATTTTTTTTACCTTGACCAGGTGCACATCTTGTCGCGTGAGCTGACTCAGAGATAACTGCTCTTGGTTTACGATCCAGGGGTGACGGAGGACCAGAGGGGCAGTGAGCCGCTGGTGAGGGTCCACATGCAGCATTTTAGTCACGATGTCCTACAAACACAAGAATAAAATCCCAGCACTATAATGATGACAATGTAACTACTCATATAAATTTGAAACATCTTCATTGTTTTATATTAAGAAGATGAAATAAAGGAGTTAAAAGAGTGTTAAACAGTGCACATGACCTCCAAAGCTTTTCTGTGTCCCCTATCATCTTTAAATTATAAACTAATTTATGAATTATTCTGTTCTGTTAATAATTTATATGTACAATACATAATTAAAAGACACGGATCATCCAGTGCGAGGCTGTAAACAGAGCACGTAAGGCAATTACAAAGAGCAAAGCTGTTCTAACCTTAGCAGCATCAGACACCATGTCCCAGTTGCCCCCAGAGAGAGTGTATTTGCCACTGCCGATTCGAGCCAAGATTTCCTCGGAGGTATCATCGGGTCCACTGGCGAAGGGCGTGAACCTGTTAGAAGCGAGAGTTTTTTGGCTGAAAAATAGATGAGGAAAGGGCTTTTTTTTTTTGTTGAAGCCCAATTTCTAAGCACTATTTCTAGGTCCCAGGTTAAACCTGTTGAAATGCGTCTTTTCAGATGCCCTGATTACACGGAGCTTTAAAGCTCAACAAACAGAAAGGAACATTAAATTGTTCGAGCACGGCTTGATTCTCCACAGCAGTTGCAGAACTGACCTGGGCTTACGCGGTAATCCTTTCAACCCTGCTCCAGAAATGAGAGCTTTCATGAGCGGTGTTCATATGCGTGATTTGAACAGTGATTTCTGTTTGCTTGTACTGCAGGAAGACGGGTCAGTGTCAGACTTCAGATAAAAGTGTTGACAGGTGTCAGGCAGACGGCACTGAATCACGCCCACAAGGACAAGCTGTCAACCTCACTGAACAGAATTTAAACTAGTCGTGATTCGCTCGTGGAAGGCGTACAGAGTGAAATCTTCCTTCTCGCAGTAAAAGCCATTGATGCAAAAACATCTACATTCAAAAATCTTCTCTAAAGAACTGGAACTATATTTTGATTAGAATTAGTTGGACTATCAGGAACATTTTAACATTTAACATTAACAAGTCTTGCTCAAATCAGATATCCTAGCTTTATTTGACATTTGGTGCCACCAAAGACACTCTTGATGTCTAATATTTGCTACGACAGCATGAAAGAAGGACAGTACGTAGGCCTGGAGCAATTAAACCACTGCGTAAGTACTTTCTGTCTACTTTCTATTCCTGTTGTCTGAGCTGGAAGTCATTCCAAAACCACAGCCTGACATAGTCCTTATGTAAAACATAATCCACACTGAAAATTTCATGTCGGTTGCTGATGTTACTATAGCAACAAACATGGATATGCAAGAACATGCAACTACAGGCTGAAGTAACAAATCTGATTTGAGCACTTGTAAGGTCTAACACAGAGACTAAATAAATTGGATTTGACCTGCTTTGGGAGTTAAAAGTGTTTAAGTAAAAGTGTTCCTATGAAGCAATAGAGTTAACTGTGGTTCAATTTATATGCATATTGAATCAATGTGTAAATAAAAAATAAGGGACAAGGGACATCTATGTGACATGATCTTTTGCCACAAGTCTTCACCTTTGGTGTCTCAATAAAGCATATGAATGTGTCAAAAGAGAGTGTGTGTGTGTGTATTGGTGTGTGTGTCAGTTACCCACCCTGCCAGCATGGTGTACAGTAAGATTCCCAGACTCCAGATGTCGCAAGCAGCGTCGTATCCCTGCTTCTTCAGAACCTGCCACACAGACCGACTCTCTCTGTCATCTCACAGCATGGTGTTGGCATAACTATATGAGTTACTACATTCATTACCATAATGTTTCTGCAATCCTTCAATCTGTTTGACTGAACCAAGCAACAGGATGCCGATCTTCACTACGAACATCCTTAAATATTTTACAGCGACGTTCAGACTGACTGGATTTTTAATATTTAGTTTTGTTCCAGGGATGGAGCTGAACACAAATATATTATTCAGAACGAACAGAATATGTGTTCTAAGCAGATACGACTAAGTTGGAGGCAGACTGTTCGTTTAAGAAAGCTTGCCAGAAAGCTTCACAGGGAATCTGGTTGAGTCTTGAGGTGTGCATCAGACTCGAAAATAAGGGAGGGAAGCAGATCCAATATTGCCATTGTGTTGGATGCAGTGACTGTATATACGGGAGGAGACGCTGCAGGGATTCAGAAGTGAAGCCAAATTCACTCAGTCTCTGAGGCCCTCAAGTAGCTGACTGCAGTACATTTTTTAACTCTGTCCATTTCCAAGTTGAGACAATCTCTTATTTGAACTGAAATCTCCACAAGTAATTTTTCAGGAATGGTATTCTGTTGTATCACAATGCTACACTGCTGAATAGCAGTGGATCGTGATATCTCTCCCAAAAAATTTTCCTTATAGCAGATACACTATATTGCCAAAAGTTTTGGGACGTCTGCCTTTACATTGGCCCGCCCTTTGCAGCTATAACAGCTTTAACTCTTCTGGGAAGGCTTTCCACAAGGTTTAGGAGTGTGTTTATGCGAATTTTTTACCATTCCTCTAAAAGCGCATTGTGAGGTCAGGCACTGATGTTGAATGAGAAGGTCTGGCTTGGGGTCTCCACTCTAATTCATCCCAAAGGTGTTCTATCATGTTGAGGTGCAGGTCAGTCAAGTTCCTCCACACCAAACTCGCTCTTCCATGTCTTTATGGACCTTGCTTTGTGCACTGGTGTGCAGTCATGTTGGAACAGGAAGGGGTCATCCCCAAACTGTTCCCACAAATTTGGGAGCATGAATTTGTCCAAAATGCTGAAGCATTAAGAGTTCCTTTCACTTGAACTAAGGGGCCTAGCCCAACAAATGAAAAAGAACACCTGAAATGATTTGGGCGGTGTCGCAAAACTTTTGACAATATAGTGTATCTGGTGATAAAATAAAGGTCGTGGATGATAAGGTGATTGATAGTTTACATGACATGAGAGTCAAGCCTCATTAATAAAAGAATAGAATTGGCCTTTATTATCGCCACATATAAATTACAGCACAATTCTTTTCTTCACATATCCTAGCAAAGGAAGTTGGGGTCAGAGCACAGGGGCAGCCACGATACAGCACCCCTGGAGCAGGGAGGGTTAAGAGCCTTGATCAATTGCCCAGCAATGGAGCTTGGTGGTGCTGGTGCTTGAACCCTGATTCTCTTATCAACAACACAGAGCCTTAACCACTTGGGCCACCTCTGCCCCAAAAGCCACCATTGCCCCTGAATACGTACACACACTTTCCAACATGCACCTGAAGGTTTTAACAGTTCTGGAGCAAAGCCATATCCTGTTCTACCACAACCTATACAGTAACAGACCGTGAGTTTTTTGCAGTTCAGCTAAAAACAATAAGCTACTTTGTTGTACTGTTACAACTGGCAACCCAATATAAGTAAACATGAAGTAGTCGCATAACCCAAAGCAGTTAACACTAGCTACCTCTTTTATATAATAATTAACTACTGACTGTTTGTTCTTGGTGAAAACTTGAAGTTGTTTTGTAAGGATAGCGAGTCAATCCTGTTTAAAATAAACTACTCTGATAGAACGAGTCGAGCATTAAGAGGATACATTTCCATTCAGACGGGAAACTTACCGCAGGTGACAGAACTAGGTCAAAGAAATAGTAGAGCATTGATTATTTCTGTAAAATAGGTTGTGTTGATGTGTAAATGTAGCATATTTTCAGCAGGTACCTTATAATAGCTACTATTATTTACATGAATTTGATTAAAATGATGGATAAAGTCAGCTAGCTAACAAAGGGTAGTTCAGTTATTCATAACTCAATGCTCTGAAATCTTTTCTTAAATAAACACTAAAATAAATATTGTTAAAATAGTTAACTGATGTGCCAGTTTAAGTTCTACTTCATCAGCATGCATGCACACGCATATGTGTCCACCACTAATATAGGCAAACAAGATCTGCTACCCTTTCAGCCATAACATGCTCTGGCTAACAAGTTCTGGATATTTGCAATTTTAGCCAGAAAAAAGGCTTCAAATCCTAACAATAGAAGTATACAGCGTCACATTGTCCACTTGTATATACAGTCTCTGGTTCGAGCCTGATACACAGATGTATTTATAGTAGCAGGAATACGAAGAGAAGATGTTCATTACCTCCGGAGCCACAAAGTTGGCAGTGTAGCAAGGGGTCATGAGGAGGCCGTTTTCAGCCCGGAGTTGTTTTGCGAAGCCGAAGTCGCAGATCCTTATCGACTCCGGGTCACCTGTCTCATCCACGTACAGGATATTGCTCGGCTTTAGGTCTCGATGTACAACCTTGGAAACAACAGACATTTATTAACTATGAAAGCATCTAAACAGTGAATAATACTCATAAGATATAACATACAGCATGTGGAGCTGAAGCTATGAAATAATATGTGTTTATTATAAACTAATTCAGGACATGCGGTTAAAATTACACAAAACGCTGCATGCATGCATACATATGCGAGCGTGTGTGAGGGAAATCGAGAATGTACCCCCTGTGAGTGCAGATACTCCACAGTCTTGGTTATGGTGCAGAGCACAGCAGAGGCCTCTCTCTCTGAGAAGCCCTTGTGGTGCAGGATGCGGTCGAGCAGCTCGCCTCCACGCATCAGTTCCATTACCAGATACACAAACTTCCCATCATCATAGACCTGCAAGCAGCAACACAGCTGTTATTTTAACCCTCCTGTTAAAATGATCTATTTTGTCTTTATTCCCCTAATACTGAATAATTTCTTACAACATAAAACCTTTTCCCTAAATCACACAAGAACTATGTATTTCTTCATGTACATTGTTTTTACCTGAGAGACACAGCTGTATTTAAAACTAGCAAACAGAACATATGTAGGCACACGCTCGGATATGTTACATAAATTTCATTTTGTCAAAAAATTTCTAGTGTAAATATCTTTAGTTAAATGTAGGAAATTGACTCACGTCTTTCAGAGTGATGATGTTGGGGTGCTGTCCGTATCGTAACAGGATCTCAATCTCCTCAGATGGGTCCTTCTTAGCTCTGTCTATGATCTGAAACGAAGGCGACTAGTGACTTTACAGCCCAAGGACATGGCTTTTTCACGAATGGTAGTATCCATTTTCTATAAAGAAACTCCTGCTTCTGTAAATCCTACTCATTATTATTATTATTATTATTATTATTATTATTATTATTAACCATATCAGGAAAAGAAATGCAAACATTCTCTTACTTTAACAGCATATTCCACACTGGTGATTCTGTGTACGCAGCGCTTGCATACTGAATACGAGCCGACGCCGATGTCCTCTTTTACGTCATAGCTGTCAGTGAAATGGATGTTGTTGCTATGAAGTTGCTTAAATGCAGAACAGAAACATGAGAAGAACATTATAAATGTTAAACAAACTTCCTTCCAATTCCTCAGCAGAACATTAATGAAATGAAAAATTTGACACTTTTTGACATTTTTTACACTTTGCTGTGGAAAGTCAAAAATCAAAGAAGCTTCAGATAGTTCTTTGTCTATTATGAGCCTCGGCAGGGACACATGCAATCATAAATAACAACAGAAATCATACAAAGGCTCTGCTGCCTTTATAGGTAAGCTCAGACAACGACCAACCGAGTCTAAAGCATCAATATCTGTTCATGGAGGAGGTTTACCTGACAGCGGTCACATGGAAGCTCATGCTGTTTAGGTTCAATCTAAGTGAGAGATGGTTTTAGCGTGTGACGTCAGATCGAAGCACAGGGAACAATATGTCAGTGCCAACAACTGGCCTTGTCACTCATTCTGACATCTGTGTGTTCTATATAAGTCAATAGTTCACTCCACCTTGACTCTTCAGTGAGATACACTCAGTCAGTCAGGCTCCATGTGACACAAACAAATCAGCTTACACATGAGGAATCACAGCCCTCCTTGTTTCCTGAGACCTGCTTAAGCAAAACTAATGGCACCCATCATACAAATGACCCTTTGATAAATATGACAAATTTGTGATATGAATCACTGTGCAGTTTTTATGTAAAATCTTTTTACAATGTTTACTATGGGGAGTCTTGTTCCTGACATCTGGCAACCTCAAAAGTCTAGTAATCTCTAACATAGTCTTTGCCTTCTTTACTAATATCCTTGCTGTAGATTTAATGTGGCATATTTTACCCGCATTGTTTCATCGTCCATCTTTATTTTTTGTATTAAATCCTATTTGGCTGCGTTTTCACATGATGAGTGATAACAAGGTTTTCAAGTTTTACGTGTCACATGTGTACGCTAGGGAAACTGGAAATGACCAGATAGTGTAATAATAAAAGCTATTCAATATAAATAATCTTTAGCTGTGCTAAGTATGCTTTTCAGAAAAGGCAACGTTAAAAATGTTCTCATGGGGGTGCCAATGATTTTGAAATGCACTCTGCTGGCTGATGTAGTTGATGTGAAATTGACGCTATTTTATCACACTGTAAAGTGCACCACTGATCTCCCCATTGATCTTATCACTTTCAGGTCATAAATTTTTCTTTGTTGCCAATAAGTGGATGAACGCCAAAAACACCAGCATGGAACGGCGCAAATGTTAACGTAACTCTGGATTCCTTATCCTGCAATCCCTCTGAAATAGAAAAAGGAGCAATGATGGAGACTGATGCACTCTTGCTTACCTGCACTATAGGATTAATAGAGTTGGGTCTGGTCTCTGTTATACACTGCTCCTGTCCTAGATTGGAGGCCACAAAGCTGAAACCACGGAAAAGCTGATGGGCATTAGCACTGGGAGGAACACCGGGTGAGTCTGAGTACACGCAGACACACACATACACACACACACACACACACATTTAGCAGCGAAACCTAGACACAGATTGTGCCTGGATGGAAAGTCACAATTGATCCGATGAGTGTGTGGTATAAAGTGACCTTTCACAAGGTCGTCACAATCAGATCTGCAGTTCATGTTATCAGGGTCACGTTGGTAGGGTGCAGATGGTTACATCACACTAAATCCCAACATGATGATAAATGTCTGGCTGAAAGCTGTGCTACAGAAAGCTGATCCCTGGGATCACTGTATTGTGTGCATTTCTTACCTTTTGTATGTATACAACATCCATATATATTATCATTCTGCCTCAGATATGAAAAAAAAACCCCAAAAAAAACAAAAGTGCTACTTTCTCACTTACTGCTGCTTAAATGTTTGAGTTGTCTGTTTACGGCTTCTGATTATGAAAATCAATGGTGTATGTAATGAGGAAAGATCTGAATTTATTTGTACCTGTTGGTGTGCGGGAAGTAAATTCAGGGTCGAAATGGAAAGTGTCCTCAGGTCTGCCAACTGCTGGTTTAAACGGAGGTTTGATCTCCTTCCTGTATAATTTCTGTTGTTTAAAAAGACACAATCTGTAAACATGTTGTTTTAAAATCACAAACATACCAAAATTGGTCTCATATATCTAGAGAGGACTGTATAGTTGCATTGATTACACACTAACAACCTGCATATGATGAGGTATGAAATCTAAGCACTTTGGTAGCATGGAAACCTGAGGGCAAAGAGGACAGAGGAAAGTGGCTTCTGTTCACAATCAGGGAGAAACAAAATCCCCACTAACAATCCTCTGTTCAATTCCTCAGTTCGGCTTCGCTTTCTTTCAAAGTGGAACATCTAAGAGGCTTGTGTCTTACCTGTGTAAGAGATGTGTGAGAGTGTGAGTGTGTGGTGTAATGCATTTCTCTTTTTCTAAGTGTGGACCAAATAATGCCACAATGATAAAAATATCTGAAAGCTTTAAACAGTCAAGACCCAAAAAATAATAATAATAATTCAGAAGTTTTCTTTTGGATATTGAAGTTAAGCTCAGGGTTAGGGATATGTGTAGGCATAATATAATTAGCAGCATCTCTTCCTTGTTTTTATTTTCTCTCAGTTTTGGTCACTTGGCAATTTCCATCCCTCAGATCCTACAAAAGCTACCAACAGGGATGAGTGAAAGCTAACATGTGCTTCCTCCGAGGCACGTGAAGCCACAGCCAACCACATCTTATATATCATATCATATCTTCTGCATACATGAGCTCATAGATGCCTGAATTAGCTAGTGATAAAAAGACAGCATGGCATATTTTGCTAGCTTGGCTCCATGTCATGGAGATGCATCCCAGTGATGCTTTTCTTTTATCCAGTCAGGAGCCATTGTATTCCTGTTTTATTCATGAAACTGACCAGCAGGTTGTCAAGAGAGTCCACTTACATTCCAGTCTATGTTTGCAAAGAAATGGTGCCTTTTGATTTCTTCCACTCCATCAGGTCCAGCTCCTACAGAGTAGCCGGAGAGACAGATCAACGTATTATAATTGTATCATATTTTAATGCCAATGAAATTAAGGGCTTCAGAAAAAAGCAGCAAATATCTTGACAATCCATTTCTTAAAAACATCCTAAACTAAATCATTACATTAACCCATTAACAGGAAACATTAAATTATTATTGTATCCATGTCCTGTTGACTCGTCTCAATTCCTTCCTACAAGAACGTTCCGAATGATGCATCATTTGGCTGGAAAACCCTCTTTTTCTTCATCACCACGGCTCTCCCGGTGGGCCATCTATTACATAGAGGAGTTGAGAAGCTGCCTGTGTAAATAGCTAATGCAAGGCTTAGGCTTGTCTCGCTGTGCTCAGCACGATACCTCAACTGCGTTTTCTTTCTGCTTCATGAATTATGGAGAGTGTGATTCTCACAGTCGCATTTAATCACGACCCACACAAATGGCCTGCATCTGAGCGTTGACGTGACTCTTACTCAGGCTTAAATAAGATCTACTTCTACCACATCTGTAGTGGACGTCCTTGACACGAGAAACAGGCCGTCCTGCCGGACTGACTTCTAACTACAATAGCTAAATTTAACTTAATTCACACCATTTGCAGTGATGACGTACAGTAGGTAAGGATGGCTTCTGAGAATTTGTCTAACGCTTCAGAGTACTGAAGTATGACTGAAATCGAATTGAGATTGAAATCATCATGTAATTAAAAAAATAATACAATTAAAAAATACTCACAAAAGTGAATACACCCCTCACATTTTTGTAAATATTTTATTATTATACCTTTTCATGTGACAACACTGAAGAATTGACCCTCTGCTCCAATGTAAAGTAGTGAGTGTACAGCCTGTATAACAGTGTAAACTTGCTGTCCCCTCAAAATAACTCAACACACAGCCATTAATGTCTAAACCGTTGGCAACAAAAGTGAGTACACCCCTAAGTGGAAATGTCCAAATTGGGCCCAATTAGCCATTTACCCTCCCCAGTGTCATGTGACTCGTTAGTGATACAAGGTCTCAGGTGTGAATGGGGAGCAGGTGTGTTAAATTTGGTGTTATCGCTCTCACACTCTCTCATACTGATCACTGGAAGTTCAACATGGCACCTCATGGCAAAGAACTCTCTGAGGATCTGAAAAAAGTATTGTTGCTCTACATAAAGGTGGCCTAGGCTATAAGAAGATTGCCAAGACCCTGAAACTGAGCTGCAGCATGGTGGGCAAGACCATACAGCGGTTTTACAGGACAGATTCCACTCAGAACAGGCCTCGCCATGGTCCACCAGAAGAAGTTGAGTGCACGTGCTCAGCGTCATATCCGGAGGTTGTCTTTGGGAAATAGACGTATGAGTGCTGCCAGCATTGCTGCAGAGGTTGAAGGGGTGGGGGGTCAGCCTGTCAGTGCTCAGACCATACTGCATCAAATTGGTCTGCATGGCTGTCGTCCCAGAAGGAAGCCTCTACTAAAGATGATGCACAAGAAAGCCCGCATACAGTTTGCTGAAGAGAAGCAGACTAAGGACATGGATTACTGGAACCATGTCCTGTGGTCCGATGAGACCAAGATAAACTTATTTTGTTCAGATGGTGTGAAGCGTGTATGGCGGCAACCAGGTGAGGAGTACAAAGACAAGTGTGTCTTGCCTACAGTCAAGCATGGTGGTGGGAGTGTCATGGTCTGGGCCTGCATGAGTGCTGCCGGCACTGGGGAGCTACAGTTCATTGAGGGAACCATGAATGCCAACATGTACTGTGACATACTGAAGCAGAGCAATGATCCCCTCCCTTCAGAGACTGGGGCAGGGCAGTATTCCAACATGATAACGACCCCAAACACACCTCCAAGATGACCACTGCCTTGCTAAAGAAGCTGAGGGTAAAGGTGATGGACTGTCCAAGCATGTCTCCAGACCTAAACCCTATTAAGCATCTGTGGGGCATCCTGAAATGGAAGGTGGGGGAGTGCAAGGTCTCTAACATCCACCAGCTCTGTGATATCATCATGGAGGAGTGGAAGAGGACTCCAGTGGCAACCTGTGAAGCTCTGGTGAACTCCATGTCCAAGAGGGTTAAGGCAGTGCTGGAAAATAATGGTGGCCACACAAAATATTGACACTTTGGGCCCAGTTTGGACATTTCCACCTAGGGGTGTACTCACTTTTGTTGCCAATGGTTTAGACATTAATGGCTGTGTGTTGAGTTATGAGGGGACAGCAAATTTACACTGTTATACAGGCTGTACACTCACTACTTTACATTGGAGCAGAGTGTCATTTCTTCATATATATATATATATATATATATATATATATATATATATATATATGAATTTTTTTTTTTTTTAAATAATGTATAAATTTTAGTAATTTAAAATTAATTTAATTTTTAATTTTATAAAAATTAATTTTATTAATTTCAATAGCAACATTACCCCACACTCCTACCACCTCTGTAAAATCTATAATACGATTATTTTTCTAGAACAGTTTCAGTGTTTATCTCTTAAGCAGGATCAACTCAGGCCATGTTGTCTGTAAAAAACAATTGTTTTCTTTATGCTTTATGCAAATCTGCTACAATGTGTACCAGGCTGTGGAGGATTTGTTTTTTTATTTTTTTAGCTTTAGACAACCAGCTGTCATGAAAAATCTCAGTAGAAAATCGCTAATTACGGAGCAGAAGCGTGAGCTCAGGTTCAATCAGTCAGCATCATTTACTCATTTTGATTGTTATCTGTTATGACAGAGGAATTCCAGGGCAAAGGGGTGTCAAATATTTTCAAAATTGGCTCAAAGATACAAGAAGAAAATCAGCACGAGCTTAAGGTCTTGGCATTCTCCATGCAGAGATGACGTTCGGCTGCCTTCCACAAACAATATGATGTAATTGCGGAGCAAACGGACGCCGTGTGGAGGCTGTGTAATGCATAAGGCAGCTGGGCCATGAATCTCCAGATGAACGCTCTAAGTGATGTGTGATTGCCACCCAGATGGGAACGCTGAGACCTTTAAGAATACCCTAAATGCCTATAATCTAACACCATGTAAATTGTTTTAAAGTTACAGGGTGTGGGATTGTTTTTTTAGAGGCAAAATAAATCAAACATCATCATGTTCCAACTTTAGGCATGAAAGAAGACCTACATTATGACGGGCAAGAGCGGACATATAATCAAGACTGAGAAGGAGACAGTAGGTGAATGAGTCAGTATTTATTACTTAACAGTAAGAATTTTGTTCTCTATTGTGGTGTGAAGCTACTGAATGCTAGTCAAATTCTATTCCTTCAGAATGAGTAAGTGATCCGGGAGGGTCTCCTTGCCCCAGTGCCACAAATATATATTGCTATGTTTTACCTAGCATGCTAAAGACTGTCTGGTTTGTGCCTCATGTTTATTATAAGAACAAAATACAGAATAGACTAGAATAAAATGCACAGAAAATACACTTCATATAAATCACTGTGATATAAACAGTCACATCTTAAATTACCAGATGTTTATAACTAAGCTATGTTAGTGGTAATAAGTTAGCATTTTCAAGCCTTTCATTCTGACAAACTTGTGACTTATGAATATCTTAAAGAAAGACTTGGAAATCCTTTAAATCTCAAGTTTCATCATGCTGTACATCCATGTGAATAAATGGTGAAGAATTCAGATATATTACCTAATCTGTTGGTTGGATTTCTTTTAAAAAGGGCTCGAAGTAAGCTCTGCACCTCTGGGCTTAAGAATTGTGGCATGCCAAGCTTTGCCCTAAAAATAAAACAAAACAAACAAACAAATATTAACCCCTAGACAACAAAACAAAAACCAAAAATTACACTTTATATAATCTCGATTAAAAGCAACACCAAGTAAACACACTATCAGGCTTGTGTGATGTAAACTTTTGTTCTAAATGTCCAGTGATGATCAATTTGTTGATGTTATATTGCCAGATCTCCCAATTTTTACGCATTTAGCCCTGAAGTCACAGTGGAGAGATGAGAGCACGCTAGTACAGGTTATTACTCTAAAATACGTCAAAAGAGCAGTCTGTTTGCTGTCTAATCGAATGACAGATAAGCTGAGGTATTTTAAACTCTTTTATTAACCCTTGTGTTATTTCACTCTTTGGACCCATTGGTACAGTTCAGGCCTGGATTTAAAGCACTACAAAAAAACAAAAAAAAAAGTTAAAAGTTTCTTTCTTACACACATTTTATCTTTATCGTAATCCCAGATGATGTATAGAACATTTGTGAATAATATTTGCAATTACTAGATCCCCCTTTGTTGCTCCCCTTTTTGCTGCCAAAACAGCCCTGACTCATCATGCACTGTGTATTTTGAGCAACAGTAGCTCGTCTGTTGGATCGGATCACATGGGCCAGCCTTTGCTACCCCACGTGCATCAGTGAGCCTTGGCCGTCCATGACCCTGTCGCCGGTTCACCACTGTTCCTTCCTTGGACCACTGACCACTGCAGACCGGGAACACCTCACAAGAGCTCTGATCCAGTTGTCTAACCATCACAGTTTGGCCCTTTGTCAAACTCGCTCAAATCCTTAAACTTGCCCATTTTTCCTGCGTCTAACACATCAACTTTGAGGACAAAATGTTCACTTGCTGCCTAATATATCCCACCCACTAACAGGTGCCATGATAATCAGTGTAATTCACTTCACCTGGGTGGTCATAATGTTATGCCTGATCGGTGTATACTATAATGGAACAATGTTTCAATTAATGCTTATTATTCTGAACTGATTTATCAAACTCAGGCGATGAACAATAATAGAAACAACACGATAACCAATAGATTATTGCATTCACCTACTATGAAATACAGAAAAATACTTTTAGTAGAAATATAAAACAGGTCAATATAGGTTAAATGACCAAGGTCTGGTCAGTTCCTCTCATTTCCTGTGCTCTTGACTGTAATCTCACCTTGCTTTCTGTCACAGGACTTATGGATGATACATCGCACAAGCATACATGAAATAATTCCTCAACTGAACATTATTAAACACTTACTTGAGAATAAGTGCCATGGTCTCCTTGCGGTCTTTGCCTTGAAATGGCAGAGATCCGGTCAGCATTTCAAACTGGAAGACAGCCAATAAAAATGTCAGTCTTGGGCTTGAGCTAGACAGTATGACAACAACAGATACTTTCAGAGCATCAGCTCTCACAGGTGGTGCCTTCTGCCTGCGCTCGGGAGTTGTGTAACCGAATTTTCCCTGAGATATTAGGACACGAGCCAGCACTCAGTCTGCTGGAGCTGTTGCTAAATTTATACATTTGCTAGTCGATGCCATCTTCAAAAAAAAAAACAGGCCAGAGAATAACATAAGCCATTTTAGATGGTCATATGTAAACTCTGTATGTGAAAAATACTTTCTAAAAATACTGTCTATCTAATACGTCGAAGGTTCATTAGATCATATTAGGTTCTTCTTCTTATTATTGCATTTATTTTTAGAGAAGCTTAAAAGGGTATTCATGTTTATTTAGTTTGAGCAACACACCATCATCTATTAACTTCCTAATATTTAATTCTTTTAATTCTTTAAAAATCATCTGGTCCTTGAATTTGAGGGATGAATTTAATTTATTTATTAAATTTATTTATTATAAATAAAATAAATAATTTATATATAAATAATTTAAAATAAATAATTTATAAATAAAATAAATAAATTATATTTATTTTTATTTATTTATTTATTTATTTATTTATTTATGGCTGAGCACTGCACAAAATATCATTTAACTCAACAATGACTCATTAAATTGATTATCCTTGGGAAACTGAGAATTCTTAAAGGACATATCAACTCTGCAGTACAATCAATTCGAGCCACGCTGCCTGCAAAACCTTTTGTCTTAGCCTTTTTTTCCCCAAAAAATAATGATAACAGTGATGTGCTTGCTTCTTAAAAATAAATATGCTGACTTGTTAATGTCTGAACCCATCTGTAAGCGTAACACGCTTAGTATTGTTCTACCAGGCATCACATAAATGACATTAATTATACAACAGAAGGGGGAGCTTGCGTTCAGTTTTGTAAAAATGATTCGAATCCTTTCACCATCTTAATTATTACTGTCATATTGGAAAGCTGGCTATATAGGAGTACATGTTTTTTCTGATTCGGCCATAGAGACAGACAACTTGTGAATGATGGGAAGTAAATAATGGAAAATTATGGTTTGGTGATCACAGTACTATTAATGTATTTATAAATAATTATTATCTCAGTTCTGTGGTCTGTCATGTGCAGCAGATCCCTGAATCCAGTTCTAACATCCATCTATTAGTGTGAGAATTGTAAGCACCATAATATTAATGATGCTTCTATTTAAAGTCGTTGTTGGTGAACGGTTGTTAGGAACAACACAAATACAAACTAACAATGACATGATGTGATATTTGACATGTACAAAAACAGCTACGCTTCTTTCCACTACCCTCCAGTTCTCTTTACAGAACAGACAGTCCTTGCTGACTGCATCTCCCCGAACCTATCATTCCTCTATGTTTTTCCTCTTATTTCTCTTCTGTAATAAATAGCACAGACAGACAAGTTAGACAGCGCTCTCGGTGTATTGTCATGAAAAAGCGGAATTCAGGGATCAGGCATGCTTTGTTGGGAATGTGTCTGGGTGAAAGATCAAAATGACAGCTCACAATATCTTCAGCTACGTCCTCAAAACAACAGGCGATTAAAGCCGTGTAGCATAGACAATCCTTTCCCATTATAAACAGTGTGTGTTTCTCAGGAAGTCTGTCTCTTTTCTTCCTTTACTCTCCTCTATAGCTGTGTCTTCCATAGCTAAAGAGACTTGTCTTTCTCTCTGCTACATTTAATGCGTCTGTGGTAAAAATTGAAATGCTTGTCTCAGGTTAGAGTTTCACTTACTGCATTACAATGAGGACACACACACACCTGATATGCCTACAGCTCTTCTTCTGTTTACTGAAGATAAAAGCTTCTATAATTAGATAGTCTTGTATCCAACCTGCTCGCCTTCGGCCTTAAACACACTTACCATCAACACGCCAAATGACCACCAGTCTGCGCTTTGTGTGTGTCCTCTCCTGTTGACGACCTCTGGGGCCATGTACTCGATGGTCCCACAGAACGAGTATGCTCTCTTGTCATTATCTATCGATTCTTTACTCAGACCGAAATCTGATAGAGAGAAAGAGAGAGAGAAAGAGAGAAAGAGTTCTCATTCAACGTAAGTCCTTCGCTCAGCTGAATAAAGTGGTGGAAAAGAAAGGCTATATCTTACCAGTGATCTTTATATGTCCCTCCTCATCAAGAAGAATGCTGTAACAAAGGTTTAGAAACTAAATTGAACACTTTTAAAGAAGACAAATTAAAATGCAAATGTGTCTAAACAGCCTGCCAGGATTTCAGTCAAATTTTAGAACTGTTGCAGTCAAATTTGCTTGATTTTGTGGCTTTTTTAAAAAATTTTGAGATTTACTTGAATTGGTGAAATTGCAAACACAGAATTTTTCTTTTAAACTCCAACCAGTGAATACATATGTAATCATTCTATAAAAGCTGTACTCATGTTTGATGCACGTGAATCGAAGAGGCGTGAATTAAATCTGCACCAAATCTGCTTTCATTTTGAAAAAACGCAAGCTCCTCAGAATAGTAAAGGTTGCTTCTGCGAATCACAAAATTGCAAAATCCTGAAGAGACTGAAATCAACAGAACATTTATTTCTTCTGAGGTGTGTGCAGTCTGACATGATTGAAGACGTGTTTGTCCTTACGAACAGCGGTCCAATGTCCTGCGGGTTGCCTTTAGCTACAAGCCATTAATCATTTGCACTGAGCACAGCATGTCCGTGGCGCAGTTCTCCAAGGAACCCTACGTGAAGTATGCCTCCTCATACCCTCGCTTGTCCCATTGAGGAGAAGTGAGCATGAGGAAGAGTATCTGCTTATCCTCTCTCACGAGCCAGTTTAGAGAACAGTGTGATGTTCAACACTCAGCAAACTGTGAAGCCAACCCAAAAAAGTGTTGCTATTTGAACACGCAGAATACTGGTGTAGATTTCAGCTGTCTGTCGGGAGAAAAAGCTTCGACTGTGCCTCTAAATCTGGCCCGAGCACAGCTGCTGTGTTAATCACACCTGAGCACCTGGATGGATTTTTTTTTTGGATCAAAGCGAGTGGTTATATCACCTCGGCTGAACTGCAGGATTGCCAGCGAAATGATGCTGAGGTTTTTATTCGAGGGTATTTAAGCCGAGTGGTGCTTCTGCGGCCCATAATAACTGGTGTAGAAACTTATAATGGATCGTACAGCTTCAAAATTAGCGGTCATCCCTGGTAAAAATGGGAAGGTACTATAGACTAATCACACACTTAGTTTCTATAAAAGAATAACACTTAAGCCCTATCTATTTCCTATATAACAGCACCTCTCTTTTATCACTTAATAAGATTTGAGAGTACAGAGCAAGGAATCTGAGACCGATCCTTAGTCTCCAGATCCTCCTCAGTCCTAGATCCTCTCCCGTGGATGGTGTTTAAGTCAGGGGTTGTGATGTCAACAAGCTTGATTCTCAAGCCATGAAACCATTTTTCTATGAATGTAAGTTTTGAATCATCATCCTGCTACGATGCAGTCGTAACCTCTTAGCGGATTTTTATTTAAAATCTCCTGGTACTTCAAGGAGTCCAGGATCTGACATATTCTAACATAGTCTTTAGAGAGAAACCATCTTTGATGTCCACAACATCACAGATCCACCAGTCTACATAACAGTGTGGATTAGTTTCTGTTCTGTATAACAATCCTCCTTTTTACACCAAACCCACTTGAGGATTTGTGGTTAGAAAGCTCTATTTGTGTCTCATCTGACCACAGAACCCGGCTCTAGGCAAAGATCCAGTAGTGTTCGGTGATCTCCAGGCGCTTGTGTTTGTGGTTAAATGAAAGAAAATGCTTTCTCGTGTCTTTCCAAGTAGTTTGTTGGCATAAGGTTGCCATCTAATTGTACATTTGGAAACTTAGCCATCCTCAAAATGATGCCATGTTCTACAAATCTCCAACTGAGATGACTGGAGAAATGGGAAAAATACACTCGTATCCACTTCTAAACAGGTTCATTACAGCTCTGGCTCTGTTAAACTTCTTAATGATTGCCCAAACAATCATATGGGGATATGGGCATTTTCTTAAAATAAATTCAGTTAAATTACAGGTTAGATTTCTCTCATATTTCCAGTTTGAGTTTAAGCTAATTAACCACAAAGATTTATTTTAGAATCTTTTTTTCTTTAGCGAGGACAAAAATAATTCTGAAGCAGACTGCAATAAATAATTGGTTGTAGAAAGTGGATCACATTCTGCTGTAGGACACGCAGTATAAAGTTTGGAGTAAATCTATATATTTAGAAGAGTATATAGACTTACTTTTCTGGCTTGAGGTCACGGTAGATAATTCCCAGGCTGTGAAGATGGTCCAGAGCTAAAGCCAGCTCAGCCAGATAGAACTTCACATCCTCCTCAGTGAACATGACCTGCAGAGAAAAGCAGAAGCAGACCAAAAAGATTCTGATCAATCTTTAAAATGCTTCATGCATTTAAAACAGGAGAAAAACTAACCACCTACTCTCTTTATTTATTTACCTTTTTGACAAAAAAAAAAACATTGTTCACTTTACAGCGGTTACATTTTAATTACTTGGGAATTCATTTTGGGTCTGTGCAGGATGACGCTGAGAGACTGACACCGGCATTCTAGGGAAGAAAATTGGCATGCATGGACCGTAACAAGTTCCAGGTAGGAGTGCGGCAGCTGCTGCTGGCAGATGACTGATTCTAGCACCGGCGATAATTAATTCACATCTCCCGTTTCTCCAGCCTCTGCGCTGAGGATCATGATTAAATCAAACTTCACGCATGGCATCAACGAGAGTATAAAGAGTCTGTCCAATCGCCCGGTGCTGTTTTAAAAAGAAATAGAAGCGACGCTTAAAAGGTAAGGCTGGCACGGTGTGCTGGGTTTCTTACTTACTGAATAGCTGGAGTGTATTAATAGATTATGCCGCTCTGATTTAGTGTAGAAAATCACCCAGTGTTTTAGCTCACTATGAGGGTAAAGGGCAAAAATTATTCACGTGTGGTCACATACGGTTTATTGACCTAATAAAGAGTCGTGTTGACGTGGCAACAGAGACCATATGTTCAAGCGTTATTAGTTTGTGAGGAGACTGTCTGAAGGTGATGATGCTCACACTAGGTGGGACTGGATGCTTAGCAGAAGGAAGGATTCATCATTAATCACCGTCGGAAGAAAAGTACTGGGAACACGCTCAGTCTGGTCTGAGAGAACTATTAAGGCAAAAAAAAAAAACCCTCTATTTGAACTGAACAGGGAATTCTTGGTGAAGAAAATGTACAATGACAGAATTGTGAAGAACACAAAAGCTCTCAAGACCACAAGTTTAGATTCATACAATATACATGACTTCTTTATGTGTCTTGATGCAACTTGATTTTGATTTCTATAACTTTTTTCCTCTTGGTCCATTTAAAAATATATATATATATAAAAAAAATGTAGGCTCTATTTACATTTCAATAATTAAGATTACATTTTCTATTTTCTTAATCACCTAAGACCCAATTTGATAACTATAACTTTTCCATTTCCCATAATCCCAGTGCATGACCATGTCACATGACAATCAAGACAAGACACTTCATAATTAGAGGTCTTATTTTAGGTCTTAATTAAAGAACATTAATTACTCTTTTAAATTAAAGCTTGAAAACCACGTACCTATACAGAAAAAGAAAAACTGTTTCTATGCAGTAAATCAAAACTCTTGCTACTGTGCTGACCGCCTACTATTAAGAAATGTAGTTTATTCTTGGTTACAGCATATACTTTTTGACTTGGACCTCTTTCTGGAAAAAAAAAAGCACAAAGGACAAGCCAGGCTGCAGATAAGAATAGAAAAGTGCTGTCTAAGATGCACAGCGCTTATTATGTTCTGAAGCTCTTAATGCTATATGAGTTTCAAAAAGAACTTATAGCATCTCCTGTCCTGTCACCACGGCAACAAATGTTCTGTCTATACACTGCATTAAGTGTCCTCAGTGATGTTAAAGTATTGCTGTGTTCACCGTTTCACTGGTTTGACTACTGCTCACTTTCATGTTGTTCAAATAAATAAATAAATAAAAAACACCCTTTTATAATCGGAGCTTCAGAGGGACCTGGTTGTAAAAGGAGGGACATCAATATAGAATGTGGACAGTAGTGTTTACAGCTAAATGAACACAGTGCAGCCATTTTAAATCCCATAAGAAACAAATATGATGTGAAAGAAAAACAATGGTAAAGTATACTCATTTAATTTCCATGAACATGGTCTGTTTATGAATTATTGGGATCTGTCACATTATATAGACATATAGTGATCTATTCGTGCTTTATTTATAAAAGAGACATGAAGGAAATCTCAGAATAGTGTGTGTTTTGTTCCTACAAATACAAAAGATAAGTGATGCAATCAAGGGAATGAAAGAGTCCATTAGGGAGCGTTATAGCAAAGCACTGGCGATGGTAATTACACCATGCGGGACAATTCGTCGGAGAATAGCTGGCAGACATGCCTTTAATTACTCAGCATTGTCGGAATAAATCTCCATTAGGGAGCCCTCTTCACACAGCTACGATGCTGATGTGGCTACTAAAAGATCTGAAGTTAAACTGGCATTGTAGAGGTGTGGGTTAATTTTCTGTGAGAGAACGACTCTGAATGTAGTGCATCCTGTACGTTTTCCACCACAGGAAAGTCTTCATGTTGTGGTTATTCTGCAATATGACATTAGGGCTTTCAGAGCAGTGTATCTTGAACCAGGGTAAAAAGCCGTGCTAACTCCACTTCTAAATGACCAGTATGTTCCTCTAACTGGGTTAAACTTATGATAAATCTGGATTAAGCACAGTGAAAAGCTTTATTAGGGAGAAAAATGTGATGTTGGTGAGGGAACAAGTGTTTATATAGTGTTTATATATATATATACACTACTCACAAAAAGTTAAGGATATTTGGCAATTGGGTGAAATTTATGGAAAATGTAAAAAGTTCACGCTACAGTGATATTATATCATGACAGTAGGGCATTTAAGTAGAAGCATGCAATGGTGATTTCCTCATCTCAAACAATTTACTGAAACAAAAGCCAACAACAATGGTGGGTATACCACAACAAAAAATTTTATAAATAATTGCCCTTGTCACGTGCCCTTGACCATCAATTACAGCTTGACAACGACGTCTCATGCTGTTCACGAGTCTTATTGTCTGCTGAGGCATGGCATTCCACTCTTCTTGAAGGGTGGCCCTCAGGTCATTGAGGTTCCTGGGTGCAGGGTTACGAGCCTCTACACTGCGACTCAGCTGATCCCATAGGTTTTCTATTGGATTCAGGTCTGGAGAAAGTGCAGGCCACTCCATTTGAGGTACCCCAGCCTCCAGCAGCCGTTCCCTAATGATGCAACCTCGATGAGCTGGAGCATTGTTGTCCATGAAGATGAAATTAGGCCTGTGTTGTTCATGCAGGGGCACAATGACTGGATTAATGATGTTATTCAGGTAGTATTGGCTTGTCACTGTACCATTCACAAGATGTAGGGCAGTTCTGTATTGAGTAGACACACCTGCCCAGACTGTAACACCACCACCGTCTGGTGACAACAGTGGCTGATGCATAGCGCTCTCCTTGACATCTCCAGCATCGTTGGCGGCCATCATTTCTGCTCAACATGAATCGACTTTCATCAGAGAACAGCAATGAGGCCCACTGGTCCCTCGTCCAGCGTAAATGCTCCCTGGCCCGACTCCTGTGCCTGGTGGTGTGGTCAGGTACCCTTGCAGGTCATCTAGCACGCAGACCATGCTGATGTAAACGGTTTCGAATGGTCTGATGTGACACTTGGGTGCCTCTCACCTCCCTTAAATGTGCCTGGAGTTGACTGGCATTCATCATCCGGTTCCACAGGGCACTGTTCACAATGAAGCGGTCATCAACGTGGGATGTGGTCAAAGGACGTCCACTTCTATGCCTTTCTGTGACTCTTCCAGTCTCTCTGTATCTCTGTTGCAACCTGCTGATGACACTCTGTGACACTCTAAGCTCAGTGGCCACTTCCCTCTGAGAACATCCTGTTTGAAGCCTCGCAATGGCGAGGTACTGTTGATCAATTGTTAGGTGTCGTCTTGGTCTCATGATATCGAAATGTGAACAGCATGATGAAGAGGACTGTTTAAATACCAATTCTAATTGAACCAGAAAATGTATTGGTCGATTCATGGATCAAACACCAGTTGTGAATTTTGCCGTTAAGCACCTTGTTAGAGAACAGCAAGTTATGCAAAAAGTACTGAAACACTGAACAGTTGGACATGTGCATTCAAAAGTGAAGAGAAGGTCAAATTAAGTTCACCTGTAAAGGTTATAGTGCATTTTAGGTGCATCCTGAAATTTCACCCAAAAGCCCAATATCCTTAACTTTTTGTGTGTATATATAGTTTATATATATATATATATATATATATATATATATATATATATGTAATTGAGAAAGAAAAGCGTCTTTTTCATATATAAAACGATGTCTGATGGTTCTGTCGACAAGACAAAGTCTGCATTTATTGTGGATGTGAATTAAGTTATCATCACCGCAGCACGTCGAGTTTAAAATATCACTTGATGGCGAAGCATACAGCTGATACAGAGAGCTCTCCTGCCCCTCTCCTGCCCCTCGCCAAAGGCAGACAACACTAGACTCTGTTCAGCGGAGACGTAATGTGAACCTGTGTTATGTTCTTTTCTTATTGTGTTTAATATAGTCATGAACAAGTTATTTGAAAAAACATGCCTATGTTCTTTATATTTAAGGTGGTTTCAGTAATAAATGTACACTTTGCATGTTTAGAAGAAGTGATCTGAAAATGTTAACAGGCTTGTGTAAGTAAAGCTCAGTGCAAAGAAATATGTAATTGTTCTTTTTTTCATGTTTAATAGACATGAACAAGAAAAATATCTATGACCTTTGAAACATGTCTAGTCTTCATGCTCTATGTTGAATATGGTTTCACTAATAATAAACAACATACATTTCAATATTTGTCCATGCCCATGTTGATTAGAGTATTAAAAACTAAAAAAGTATTAATTTAAGGTACATTTAGAATGGATAAAAATGTGTGATTAAGTTGCGAGTAATCGCAAGTTAACTCATGACAATCGTGATTAATTGCGATTAAATATTTTAATATATATATATAGTGCTATGACATAGGTGATAACAGGAAGTAACTTGCCTCAAAGTTATAGTTGTTCTAAAACATTAAATGTAACTACAAATGGTTAAAAAGTTTGAAGGGTAACTGTTGAGGTTCCATATATGAAGGCACTTTAGGCTCTATATAAAACCGTTGCTATATGAGAGTCGATGAAAACCTGAGTCGACTAGCAACTAACCTCTTTGGAGAGCCGTGTGAAGAGATCGCCTCCTCTTAGGAAGTCCAGGATGAGGTACAGTTTTCCCTCAGTCTGAAAAGCTGCAGGAAAAAAATGGCATCATAGTTTGCTGGAAGGTTATACATTTTTTATGCAGCACTGAAAAACTAATCAAGACCGTTATGAAATGTAGCATATGTGTACACTAGTGTCAATACAGCTGCTATAACATAAGCGATACTGAGCAGGAACTAATGTCAAATTCATGCTGTGTGGTTAATAATTATTTTATAAATCAGGGAGAGAAGCAATGGCTGCTCACCATAGTGAAGTTTCACTATGAAGGGATGATTCACTTCAGCAAGAATGTCCCTCTCCATTTTGGATCGCACCCTGTCACGCACTTGATGGACAACAAACCAGGAGAACAGAAGTTCAAATGCAAAGACATAGACAGGAATTCCCCCCAAAAATCAACATCATTTCGTCAGCAGATAATTTCACGAAGAATAAGAACTGCTTCTGTAAACCTCTACGGCTCATCCTGGACATCTTTTCAGCACTTTACTACTGTTTAACATGATCGCATATGGAGTTATTGAAGTGTAATGGCTCATAATTGCACAGACGTGTCAATCAGAAAAGCCTGGGTTTCCCTTTTCATCCTGTTCCTGTCTGAGTAGCATTTAAATCTCTCTTGCTGAGTGGATCGGCATTACAAACACAATTCTAATGTACTCTGTGAAAGCTGCTTCTATTTTGCATGATATCACTGGCTGAAACTCAGTCCTGGTAGTATATCTGCAAACCAAATGATGATATCCCTGCTTTTTTAAAGCATCTAACATCTCCAAGACTACTGAGAAGAGAAGAGAAGAGAAGAGAAGAGAAGAGAAGAGAAGAGAAGAGAAGAGAAGAGAAGAGAAGAGTATTTTATGTAAGCGAAGAAGAGCCGGTTGTTGCTAAGGTGTCGCTCTCGCTGGTGGTGTTATTTTTCACTCACAGGGGCACAAAGAACTCACACAGATGACTTAGTAAAAGCTGAGGAACAACTCCCATGTTAAAAAGAGTCTGGGAAGTAACCATAGTTACACGCAAAGAGTTACGTGGGTTGTGCGCAGGTTGTGCAAAAGGATGCCTCGGAAACGGACATCATGAACTACCATAATGACAAACTGATTATTGTAATTATGGTGTGACTAAATAAAAGGAATATAAAAGAGGGCGGAAAAAGCATTTTGTGAACATCTCATTTTATATTGAATTTTGTTTTCTTAATGGAGGAGTGAGCAGGGATGTGAAAATTGGATGACGTAAAAATAAATCATAACTCCATTTTTTTCAATGTTAGGAAGATAGCAGAGGTCATATAATGGAAAAAGATGAGGCAAAAACTTGAACTGTTCTATTTGGGTCAGTGTGTTGTGCAGTGTAGCTTCAGATTCTTAATGGTTAACTTGATGTGCATATTGAGATGCTTTACTGCTCACCACGGATGTAAAAAAAAATGGTCATTTGAGTTACAGTACTGTTTTGATGTTCGGATGTTTGATGTGTCCTGAATCTCTTCACATATAACGTGATTTTATGTTAATGTATTACGATGCTGCCACATGACCGACTGAATATTTACTGATAACAAACGTACAGATGTCCAGGGGTTCCTAATAAAGTGGACGGTGAGTGTACAACCGACCAAAGATTACCAAATGTTCCTTCAAGGCACTTTTTCTATTCTAACTGGCTTTACTGAGACATTGCTGAACACTCTGAACCCTCCAGGACTGTGTAGGTACTCGAGCAGTCACTCCCTGCTGCTAAATGAAACGCTCTTTAAAATGTTGCCCCAGAGCGTCTCAGCTCCTTCATCTTTTCATATAATTATGTGCATACTACACGTTTCGCTAAAATTGCTGAGGACTGATTTATTATAGGGGAGCTCGACAAATACTATCAAAACATGGTCTAGATGGATCATTTGCAATATTTATAAATTGTAGCAATGGTTTTACCTTTCAGTGTGGCCTTTTTTAACACCTTCATGGCATAGAGCTGCCCAGTGTCTGAGCCTTTAATTTTTCTCACCAGAAATACCTGTAAAAAAAAAAAACCCCAACAACATACACACATGCATTTTATTAAAAAGAAGTAAACATTCTCCAAACTTCCCATGAGTGATATAAAGATTTAATATCAACACTGTAATAAATTATGTCCTTTCTCATCATGGTCCATCCATTCATCCATTTTCTGTACTGTTTATCCTGCACAGGGTTGCTGGAAACCTGGAGTCTTTCCCAGGAGACTTGGGCCATGAGGTGGGGTCAGGGACAGGATGCCAACCCATCAGAGAGCACAGTCACACACACACACACACACACACACACACTACAGACAATTTCCAGTCAGCCTACAACGCTTGTCTTAGGAGTGATGGAGGGAACCCCACTAACACAGGGTGGAGGCGGGAATCAAACCCTGAACCATAGACGTATGAGGCAACCATCTGAGCGATCATCATTATATCATGTTTTAATAATAATAATAATAATAATAATAATAATAATAATAATAATAATAATACCATTCAAACTGACTGGAAGCAGCTGGTCATTTTAAAATCTTTCAAATTTATTTTTTAGAGTAAAATAAATAAAAATAAATCAACTGTATTTTTATTTCAAATTCATTTTTGCAGACATGAATTATAGATATAATCAAATAATCATTATAATCATTTTTTAAAAATTTTTTTTACTTTACACCACACCCCTGTATTGCTGGAGTTAGTGAGCAAATCTACAATGCAGATTAAGTTACAATGCACAAACAGACACGAACCCCAGATAAACAGCACAGCTTTACAGGACCAGATGTTTATTCATAGAAAGGTGAATTTGCATGCCATTGACTAACGGATGGGACTCGTTTCGGAGCTCACCTTGCCGTAGGATCCCTGTCCCAACACTTTAAGCAGCTCGAACTGTGATGGGTCAGCTTTCTCGAATCCTTCCTTCACATGGCTGCTTATATCAATCTCTTTCAGGATGCTGTCATCCTGCAATGGAAGCAGATGGCACAGAGGGGGAGCATGTGATTGGAGAGAAACAAACACTCCTGCCATTAACCTGCATGTGTACAAGCGAGAGGTTTTGCCAGCTTTCGTTGCGACTAATGGAGCTGTCGTAAACAGACTTGGAGTGAATCACAGCTGAATCATATTTAAAAATACACCTGATAGAGGATGTGACAAATATTAGCTCTGTGAAATAACAGTGCGGTGTTTGCAACGATGGACAGATTTTCTCTACAAAAATATAAACAGTAGTCTTAATTATAAAACAACATTTGTCATGGAGAAGTGAAGCTTTAAGCCTAGAGACCCTGCACTCATTAATGTATATCCAGGCTTAGTGACGTATAAAGGGTAGTGACTGGGCTGCACAATCGTTTTTGTTTTTGTTTTAATCCTAGATCTGTAATCTCTATTCTCCTGCTTATAAAACACAGATTTGGCCAATGGCTATGATTTTTCATCTAGTAATAAACTGCATTTTAAGCATTTTAATGTTGAGGAACGTTCACATGACAAGTTAGTTCCTGTTATAGCTTATGTTATAGCAGCTGTAAACAGCCACTGCTGTACTGTTTCTCTTTGGACAAAATACACAACTTCTTGTGACTCAGAAAGCATTGTCCAGAATACTGATAAATAAACCTGGTTATCCATGGCATTTGGCAGATGTCCATTTATCTAATTTAAACAAATGAACTGTTGAGGGTTAAGGGCCTTGCTCAAGGGCTCAGCAGTGGCAGCTTGATGGACCTGGGATTCAAATTTACAACCTTGTTGCAACAGAAAGCTTCAGCATATCAACAAATATTTCTTTGTTTTATTTATGCCACATAATAACATATTCCAGTGTCATTTTAACACATCTAATGGTGAAAAATGTTCATTCATTCAGGGTCATGGTGGCACTATTCTAAGAATTCCCTATTCTTCCAGCCACAGATACCAGCTGTTCATAAAGGTTTTCCAGATGTTCCCAAGCCAACTGTGAGATAAAGGGTGTTTTTACACTTGGCCTGAATACCTGGACAACTCCTTTGTGAGAGTGGCTCCTAATTGCCGGTTTGCAAAATGGTACACAGGTTCATCGTTTTGTAGTTTTGGGGTTTTTGTGCTTTTGTACCAACATTGAAGAGGGGAAGAAGAACTTTTTGGAAGCTATCATGCAGACGAGACGAGGAAGTATCATGACACTTACTCAGAGTGCAATGGATAGTTTTCAAGAAGACCCTTAATCAGTTCTTTGCATTGCTCCTGTGCTTGAAAAACAGCTTTCACACTTTATCAAAATTTCATGAAAAACTGCAAGGTGATAATGACCAGTGGGGTCACACCAGGAGGATGTCTTTTTGATACAGCTCTAACTGAAGCTGAAATATCTGGACAGGAACGTCCTTATAAGTGATTTGTTTTAAGAGCTGCGACTCTACCCCCAGGCCCGGACAGATTGTCATGTTTACACAAAACAATTAGACGTAAAATTCCTGCGGCGTGTAATATGGACACGTTCTGACAGCCAAAAACTCTGGTTGAAAACTTGAGCTTTAACAGTTATGTGTCCCGGGTTGCACCATCTGTTGTTCTCAAAAAGCACACGTCCACCTCCTCTTCTCTCTCTGTTCTCCTTCGTATTTTTGCCGGTGCATATGATACAAAATCCGCCCACCTCTCAGATACGTTTCAGGCATTTTTCTTTAACTGGTGCAGAGCTACACTGCTAGCCACTGTGTGTGTTCCAGGACCTGAAACCTGGTGCCAATATAACAAATTAAGGGCACAAAGCTCTAATGCTGTAGTCTGCTGCCCATACAGGAGGTACTGTAACAGACTTCAGCAGCACATACTGTAAAGCTCTGAGTCCAGCAGAATAAATAAACAAAATTGACCAATTAGCCCTTTTTCTATCTCATTTTGTTTTAAACTGAATCGTTTCGAGATCATGATGTGATGATCCAAATAATTTTGTACTGAGATTTGTGGATAAAGTGCCTTAAAAATCATAAATGTCCGCCATTTGTGCAATTTAGCTTTTAATTTTGAGTTTAAAATGGAAACAATATATAAATAAATAAGTAAATAAATAAATAAAATCCATATAAGATGCAACTCAGCTGTTAATGTAAGCCTTGACTTTTAGATTTTTTTTTAGATTAGTTAGTAACTTGTATTATGGATTAGACATACTTCATCTAGCCTACAGAGATGGATTTTTTGTTTTTACATGTCGTGTTCACTCTTATGCACTCTTACAAAGCTGATTATGAAATTCTCACCTTTTCACGAGCTAGATCTTATTTAGAATTTAGAAATCCGAACAGCTGTAAATGAATTGCAATCTCTTATTAAAAAACATAAAATGTTTGGCCTTGTTTTTCATTTGCACAAAATACCCTTCTGTCTGATGGCCGCTGACTGGTTTGAAGGTGTTCCTCAACTTTTCCGATCCGCTGTGATGATTACGTTGAACACTGCTGAATAGGACAGAGAATCTTTACTATCTATAAGCGCAGAAAGTACAAGGAGGCAGCAGGCAAATTGAGAAAAGTGTCCATGCAAGACGTTCCACTGTTGGAGATGTAGTGCAGAGTGAATGAGATTCACATCTATCATACAAATGTGTCCAAATTGTGGTGTTTTTAGCCTTTGGGCCTTCCTCTGAACTAACTTGTGAATGATAGTGTTTCGCATTTTCCACCACTACCATCGTGAACGCTCATACTGGGAATGAATCTTCCTGCCCTTCATCAGTAATCTGTAGCTGAAACGTACAGCTGATGATCCGTTGATCATTAAGGTATCAGCGGAAATCATGCAGTTGTCATGTATTTTATTCACTACAAACTTAAAAAAAAAGTGCATGAGGAAAAGACATTAGAAAGTTTGCAAACAGAATTGTGGTTAATAACATATTTCTAATGCTTTTAAACTAGGCATTAATAAATCGCATCATTTTTCTTCTTATACCCAAAAGTCCCTTCACAATCTTACATTAGTTTTCTCTACTCCCTGAGTAATATTAGATCTTCACATATTAACCTGATTACATTATATCCATTCTCCCTTCGTACGGAGCAAAGGAATACAGATGAGGGACAATGCAGCAATTGAAGGACGGACTAAATGCAATTTTCCTCGCAGCAAAACACATTATTCAGGCCTCTGCATTTCATTTCAGGGAAACTATTTGTTCATTCAGACAATAAGCGTCATATTAAATACAGGCTTTGCAACTTTTTGATACATGTGAGAATCCATTCGGGTTTGAGCACAACCAATAAAATGGACAATTGTGTGACATTGAGCACAGACCTTCAACTGCTCAGTTGCATCCTGTTGTTTTAGATAAACGCACCATGCAAATGTAATGTAAAAAAGGCACCTAAATATATGCGCGCCAGGAAAAAAAGGGCTTAGAATGTTCTAGTCCATGTAAAAAATAAAGATAAGCCTTTAATTAAGCTTACAAGTGAAGTTAATTGACATCTGCTGCTTTTATTTAAGTCCATCTGTACACAAATGAACAAAGGTCGGTTCCGCTCAGGCTATTCTTTGCTCCGTACCGTTTTTGCTGCGTAACATAAATGCCACATTTAATGTCTCATCAGCTAACTATATTAATCACAGGTACACAGACACTTTGATGGCTTAACTTCTAACACTGTGAGGCAGCGTTGTCAAAGCCGTTCATGTCGTCAAACATTTTTGCTTGTTTGGAAGGACGAGGAGCAGTTGAAAGCAGTTCAAAGGAATTTCATCATTTGCATGAAATTCAATGGGACTACAGCCCAGTACCTCAACTGCAATAAATAAATAAATAAATAAATAAATAAATAAATATTTTAGCATTTTTAATATTTTAATATTTTACATCAATTTGATAATTTATCAAATATTCTTAATTATTTCTAGAATTTAACTCTTTCTTCTTTAATTCTTTAATTATTTAAAGAATTTAACAAAATATTTGGATCTGAGTCTATAGCAAGGAAAATAAATACGGTAAGTCACATCTTTTGAATGAGATTTCCACTAAATCTCAATAACACAAAAACAAGCAGGCCTCTAAATAATGTGAACTTACTGGATTTTACACTGATTAGCCATAACATTATGAGCACTGACGGGTGAAGTGAACAACACTGATTATTTCCTGGTCATGGCATCTGTTATTGGGTTGTATATATTAGGCAGCAAGTGAACATTTTGTCCTCAAAGTTGATGTGTTAGAAGCAGGAAAAATGGGCAAGTGTAAGGATTTGAGTGATTTTGACAAGGGCCAAATTGTAATTGCTAGATGACTGGATCAGAACATCTCCAAAACTGCAGCTCTTGTGGGGTCTTCCCGGTCTGCAGTGGTCAGTATCTATCAAAAGTGCTACAAGGAAGGAACAGTGGTGAACCGGAGACAGGGTCATGGGCGGCCAAGGCTCATTGATGCATGTAGGGAGTGAAGGCTGGCCCGTGTGATCCGATCCAACAGACGAGCTACTGTTGCTGAAACTGCTGAAGAAGTTAATGCTGGTTCTTATAGAAAGGTGTCAGAATATACAGTGCATGACAGGTCAGGGCAAAAGGGGGACCAACACAATATTAGGTAGGTGGTCATAATGTTATGCCTGGTTGGTGTATATTTTTATTATACTGGGTGGAAATTGCTTCAAGAAATAGCCAAAATATTATTGCATTAGTTTAAAAAATCAGTGCTAATGGTGCTGCAGGTTACAGAGAGTTTCAGAGGCGCTGTTTGTTAGGCAGCATCCTTCTGTCTCACCCTGTGCTGTCAGTAACACCTCAGAAATACTCAATACTCATGCTTGTGTCCTTTCTTTCCACACTGTGTTAACCTTAGGATTTTTTTTTGTATAGTCCTATAGAGACTATAAAACATTTCTGGAGATGATGTCATTCTAAATGCTATAAATGTAAATCCGGTCTAGGTCAAGTGGCATTTGAGGTTTTATTTTTGCAACCTATTGGTCACTTCCTATTTTGTTCAAGCTAAAGGATGTGGAGTTCGCTGTGTCAATGTGGAGGTGGTGAGCACTTTCAGTCCAACACACGCAATGCGCTTTGGGCAAGGCAGCGTCCAAGGCGAAATCTGCACCAAGACAACTTTCACATAGCAACAGAGCAGTGATTACAACAGCAAACCTCACAACTTCAGACGCGAGAGAGAGAGAGAGAGAGAGAGAGAGAGAGAGAGCGCTCACCTCGAGTTTGCACAAACTGGAGCTTTTGGAGCGCGACTTCTTGCGCAGGTAAACCGAGAACCACCTCCGTACGGTGAATTTGCGCATGTTCGCTTCCATCGTCCCGAGTCGGTCGCTCGAGGCCAATTTCGCCTTATCCAACGCTGTAAATCCGGATAACACACCGCGGGGATTTACGGTGGCTTCTCTCCTCGACCTTTCCCTCTAATCCATAACGCGGAGATTGCTTTAAGCTGGACGAGAGACGGCGCAACACCTCGGTTTACTGCATGGGGATGTGAGCCGACTGTGTCTTATAGCAGCATCCTTCTTCTTCTTCTCTCCGGTGTGGCGTCAGTGCGACCTGTGCAGCTCTCTACCTTCAGCTCACTCCCTTTAAGCAGCCAATCCCGGAGCTCTGCCTCCTCCCGGTCCCGGGGCGCTTCACTACTGGGTCTACCCGTTTTCTGATAAGACCCGCCTCCGTTCTTCAGACTTACGCGCAGAAGCCAGTGCGTAATTGGAGGACTATTTTTGTTTGATTAGCAGCTAACCAATCGTAGCGCAGGATGCAGAGTTGGTCGGAAAACGCGTGGGAAATCTGGGCTGTGCGTCGAAACACAAGCTCACCTTGCGCAAGGAACAGAGCTGCTCGGGAACGGGGACAGCAGTGATGCCACGTGTAGATCACTGAGAGAATATAAAAATAAAACTGTGATTTTAGAAGGAATTTATATGATTTATTTAGGATTTATGGTACTCAAGACAGGAATGGTGGCCTAATATCTGTATTATGAAGACATTTAAAATGTATAAATTACTCTTGCTCCATACAAATGTAGCCCAAGCTGCAAGACCAAAAGTTCAGAGAGGTCCTGATCTGAATCAGCTTGTCTTAACCACAAGTCAAGGGTGTAGAGTCTGATCTATTTCAACTCCTCATATCTGGGACTTGAACTTAAAATTTCAGAGGATGCTTTCAGATCTGATCCAGCTAAACCTACCTGAGTAGACTTAAATTACAAGTCCAAGGCATGGAGTTGGACCTGATCCATCTCCTCTGACTGGGAAGAGTCAAATCAAAAATCCAGGTGGACCAATGACAAAAGATGGAGCTGGTACCTGATTTAGCTCCTCCTATCTATGTAGAGTCTAACTACAAATCCAGGGGGTGGAGTCAGACATAATCCAGCTCCTCTTGGCAGGGCAGAACTAACCAACATTATAGAGTTAGACCTGATCCAACTCAGACATGAATCAAAATGGAGAGGGCAGAGTCACATGTATTCCTGCTCCTCCCACCTGGGTCGATTCCAACCAAACGTCAAGGTGGTGTAGACAATTCAGCATGTTTCCAGTCAAGGTCCTGGAGAAGCTTCTGTCCTGTACATTTCAGTGTTTTTTCCCTACACATCTGAAAAAAAAACCCCACTAAAATGCCCAGGACAGTGGATTCTCCAGGACTGGGGCTGGGAAGCTGTTTCCTCTGTCAAACCGGTTTAGGGTTAGAGTAGACCAGTGCAGAGAGATATTTGTAAAGTCATTTTAATCAAGCATTCTATCATAAGGAATTTCATCATAATTAAATATGTTTAAAATGTCACAAAAAAGCTACAGATGACTAAATCTTAAATTATGTGAGAACAAATACATACACTATATTGCCAAAAGTTTTGGGACACCCCTCCAAATCATTGAATCCAGGTATTGTTTTTCAGGGGTTGGGCTTGACCCCTTAGTTCCAGTGAAAGGAACTCTTAATGCTTCCGCATACCAAGACATTTTGATCAAACTCTTTCATCCATGTCTTTATGGACCTTGCTTTGTGCACTGGTGTGCAGTCATGTTGCAGTCATTTGGGCCATCCCCAAACTGTTTCCACAAAGTTGCTGAAGCATTAAGAGTTCCTTTTACTGGAATCAAGGGTCCAAGTCCAACCCCTGAATGCAATGATTTGGAGTGGTGTCCCAAAACTTTTGACAATACAGTGTATATAGAGGTTATGCAATATGTAACACAAAATATTAAGACACACTGGTAATATTTTATATTTATAAAATATTCTGGGAATGATGTGAGGATGATGGCAGAGATGACAGGTATTTGTTTGTGTACTGTGCTTCTAGTAATAAAAACAGGATGCGTTATCTTTTTCTGTTATGTGTGAAATAAATGGAAAAGGGGATTCTGTGATTACTTTTTGTGTTTGGTATTTGGAGGAAACGTGGCATGAACCCAGTAAAGCATTATAAACTGCTGATTACAGTGTGTCTAAAATATTTTGCTTTACATCATTCGTATTATGTCGTTAAATAGATGTAATTGTGTGGTGCATTGGTCAATACTAATAGCTTAATTATCATGCTATATCTAGATGTTAGATCTTCAACCTGTTATATGAAGAGGTTACCACATACCATAACCAGCAATCAATGAAAAGCAGTGCTGGGATAAAGTCCCTTTTTATCTACAGATGTTTGTCTATTGTCTTTAAAAAAAAAAAAAAAAAAAACTTTGACAGAATGATAAGCCAATGAACCATGACTGCTCAATATGATTGATTGATGCCTCTGACATGAGAAACCAGACTCATCTGTCTATTGATCTGATCCATCAATTGCAATCTTATGTGTATTTATGCATGACTAAATATAGCCTTCTAAAAACAACAACAAGATCCAGCAGTCGAAAAAAAATGTACTGGTTTGCAGCCAATGCCAGATAGCAGTCACAGGATTTATGTCAAAGAGTAATAGAAAACATTATAAAGGATGTCTGAGATCATGACATTAAAAATGGTAACAGATTCATTTCTTATTATAGTGCAAATACTGTATACACTGACCAGGCCTAACATTATGACCACCTGCGTAATATTGTGTTGGTCCCCCTTTTGCTGCCAAAACAGCCCTGACCCTGTATGCACTAATACTAACTGATGCACTGTGTATTCTGACACCTTTCTATCAGAACCAGCATTAACGTTTTCAGCAATTTGAGCAACAGTAGCTTGTCTGTTGGATCGGATCACACGGGCCAGCCTTCACTCCCCACATACATCAGTGGGCCTTGGCTGTCCATGACCCTGTCACCGGTTCACCACTGTTCCTTCCTTGGACCACTTTTGATAGATACTGACCACTGCAGACCGGGAACACCCCACAAGAGCTGCAGTTTTGGAGATGCTCTGATCCAGTCGTCCAGCCATTACAATTTGGCCCTTGTCAAACTCGCTCAAATCCTTACAATTGCCTGTTTTTCCTGCTTCTAATACATCAACTTTGAGGACAAATTGTTCAATTGCTGCCTAATATATGCCACCCAATAACAGATGCCATGAGGAGGTAATCAGTGTATTCATTTCACCTGAGTGGTCATAATGTTATGCCTGATTGGTGTATACAACCTAGATGCACTGAATATGCAGTTTGTGAACACCCCCAACCCTACACACGCTTCTAATTTTCCTGAGTAGGATCGTTAGGTTTCACCTCATACTAATAAGGAGTCGTATGTGGTGTCACTGGTCTAACAACAGCTCCTGGCAGAGGTGTGAAAACTAACATCAGCTTCTTTTTTTTTAATTAGCAAGATGACTTCAGGGATGACTTAGAGGTGCATGTTTTCTCATGGTATCCTAAGAGACCTTGATGAGGTCATAATGCAAAATAGGGCAGTCAGGTCCATGTAATAGACCAATAATAAATATATGATTCTTGTGATACATGATATATGATGAATCTGACAAACAGAAAGTAAAGGAGGTTAAATAGTTACCCGATGCTGTAGTATGCAAACAAGTATTGTTATTCTGAATAGTAAAAGTTTGTGGTGGAAACAAAACAATTTAGTGGTTGTCATCTGGTCTGAGGACCGTGATGAGATGCAGGCCCAGGAAAATATTTTCATATATGTACAGTAGCAGAAGCATTAAATGTGTGTAAAAAATGTCTCTAGGTCAGTTTTTTAAATATGAAGTATCACTGCTTCCATAGCAGATCCTCTGTTATGGCCAATCACATGCATTTATATAATTATATAACTTGAAGGTGGCTCATGAGACCAGAGACTGGCTACAGGCCTAGAAAATGGAGAGTTCTCACAAATGTACAAAATAATATTTATTTGCAAACAAGCAAAACACATGCGACAAAGAAATATCTGTTTATTCTCCTGGCAACAAATTCAGAATGTGTGGTGTTGGTTTTGCTTGTCAAAAGTGATAAGGTGAAGTGCCACTAGGAAATAAAATGGCCTACTATCACATTGCTATAAACTAATTTCTGATGGATAGATTACATTTTTATAAGCTAATTAAAAGCAAACTGTCCGTATTCAGTCATGTTAACTGCTTATTTGGACCTTTTAAAAGTATATCTGGATTTTTACAAGTTTGAATGAAAAAAAATGTAGATTTACACACCATAAAGTTAAATTAACCCACTTATGCAATACCATTAGACTCTCGGACAGTTCATTTAACGAGGTCTGTGGTGCTGGACTACCTTCCTGACACGAGCAATCCATCATTTTACGGAGCTGCTGTTTGCCGAATCGTTCAGATGATTGAAAAAATCATGAATAAAAAGTGTCCATGTACTGAACTCTCACACTGTTGCTTTACAGTTCACCTTCTAATAACTAAAACACTTGACACTGAATCGATATCAGGTGCCTTCTGACATGTTAGCTGCTTAAGAAGAAACTTATTATTAAGGAATTGTTAATACTACACATCGACATTACTGAACAAAACAATGTCTTATTTCATCAAGTAAGATAATAGAGGAAGTTTCCTAACTTTGAAATGCAACTAAAGATCTCTTTCAAAGAACACGCTGTAAATGAAGAGCGACTTTTTGCAGGATGCACCACTCCGCTCAGCCATCTAACACCATGTAGCGTGTTAAGGAAATGCTGCTGCCGGGTCTGATGACAAAGTGTTAGCAGCAGGTGCTAGGCTACAACTTCATTTCACACACTTTGTTGCTTTAATGGCAGTAAGCAGAAGAAAACTGATGAGGAAGTGTCGCGTCAGCCTCTGAGTTCTGATGTCAGTGTGAGCTACGATCACAGATACATGTAACACATTGGACATGGATGAATACATGGATTTTATGGGTTTGTTGTTTGGTCATCAGTTGACCAGGGATAGAAAGTAATGTTAATATTTGGTCAAATATAATTATGCAAGGATTAAATTGTTTGTATTAATTACAGGAAGCCAACTTTCGATTCAAATAATGCTAACTAGCATACTTATGTTTTTGTTTTTTTATCAAGACTAACCCTGGATACCTGGGCCTCTATAATGTCCACGCACGTCTAATTTTAAAAGAATAAAATCCTGAATGTCCACATAAACGTTTAATACTTGCAGCTGTAGCTGATATCTTTTACCTCAGACTTTTTCCGGTTCCCACTCAACAGTGGAATATTCCAGAAAATGAATCTTGACAGAATGTGCCTGTTCCCAGCATGTTGAGTTGCCTATTATCAACCCATTTTAGGTCACATTAACCCACCTACCTGACCCAACAACAGCTACACCAACAACAACAACTGAGTTGTAAAAATAACCCAGTGTTTTTAGACTGTATTTTTTTTTTAAGAAACTGTAGGGACACAGTGCCATTTACCTGATAAAGAGTGTAAGGAAACAGCCGCATGCTATCCTACCATTCTGACCTGCCTGGTTATGTTATAAAACCTTGTTTATAAAAAAATGCTACAAAAGCATAGGTAGTTGGTAATTACGAACTATTTGAGGAATGTACAGTATTTTATAATTGAGGATGTGTGATCCCAAAACAGGAATCCACAAATGGCTCAATTTTTTTGGCTTATAATATTATACACTAAACAGGCATAACATTATGACTACCTGTGTTGGCCCCCCCCTTTTGCTGCCAAAACAGCCCTGACCCATCATACACTGTGTATTCTGACACCTTTCTATAAGAACCAGCATTAACTTCTTCAGCAATTTGAGCAACAGTAGCTCGTCTGTTGGATCGGATCACACGGGCCAGTCTTCACTCACCACACACACCCATGACCATGTCTCCGGTTCACCACTGTTCCTTCCTTGGACCACTTTGATAGAAACTGACCACTGCAGACCGAGAACACCCCACAAGAGCTGCAGTTTTGGAGATGCTCTGATCCAGTCGTCTAGCCATCACAATTTGGCCCTTTGCTCAAATCCTTACACTTGCCCATTTTTCCTGCTTCTAACACATCAACTTTGAGGACAAAACGTTCACTTGCTGCCTAATATATCCCACCCACTAATGATGAGGAGATAATCAGTGTAATTCACATTCACCTGACTGGTCATAATGTTATGCCTGATTGGTGTAAAATGTACTACAATATAATGCATGGATTTCTGATTTTATGTATGTAAATGGTATGCAAGTGGCAGAATAAAATAAACAGCGCTGGCAGAGGTGATAGGGGCGACATAGTGTGCTGCGACACTCACTAGACTATATGAGCTGATCTGCCACATATAGTCGCACCTGTGCTTCTGCCCATATTGACACTAATCCATCAGACGTTTCAGGAAGTGTCAAGAATCCTGCTGCTTAATTCAGTCTGTCTGCCACAGACTCTGGATCTTTTTTTTTTCTTTTTTTACTCCTCTCTCTGTCACTTGCACTTTCTGTCACACAGAGATACTAGGATGAGAGACAAAAAAAAAAAATGCAGCTCAGTACTCACCCTTGCAGCTCTGACTGCATGCAGGTATAATCAAGGACAAATTATGTCTGATGACATGGTCAGAATCAAATTGCACATCTTCAAGTAAAATACATTCTTTTTTTTTTCTTTGGCCTAGCAATTACCAGATAATTGCTATTCAGTGAAGGAAGCAGGGGGCATCGAGGATGGAGTTATATGGAGTTCGCTTCTTTATATACAGAGATGTTTGGATGCTTTTGTACTAGTTTCTAGTTCAGTAAAAGATTAGGCAGAAAATCTGCAAAGGATTGCCTTAGTGTTACTGGGTTAATGGCAGGGGATTAGCCGAGGTTAAATAGATTTAAAAATATTCCACATGGATTTTCAGTATATTCCAGGTTTTATAAGGAAAATAGTTGTTTCCAGGTCATTTACTCATCAGACATCTAAACCTACCAAAAATATTATATAAAAACCCAACATGGCTAATCAGCTATTTAATATGGGCTCTGTATACACACACACTGAGCTCCTGATCCTCATCTTCCAGGATCTCTTCATCCTCAGCCTACATTGAGATATTTATGTTCTTCTGCGCTTTGAGTGACAGATAAGAAGTAAAAGGTTTCTAAAGTGATGGTGTTTAGCGATTGCCAGTGGTATAATTTCCGCATGTGTAGGTGGTATCAAGGAACCTTTAGAAATAAATAAATCCAAGAATAGCCCTCAGTTAGCCAACTTTCCAAACTATGAGGTGTAAACATGGGATAAAAGAAACAAACACATGCTTGAGGTTGATGAATCACTGGCCATGATTAACATTAAACTAAAACATTTCTATAATTACAGATCACCTTGGGAGATGTGCGTTTTATTCTGTATGTGACTACGACTTGCTGAGCTGTTTCACACAAACGGTAAGTGACTGAACCGTTTCTGTCCATCTGTAATTATAAATGGAACATTTTGTAGGCCCTTCTGCAGCATAAGCTTATTACCTTCACTTCACAGTCGCTGCCATGTGATCAATAACTGAAAAATGATCTATCAGACACTTCGAGTAGGATGATCGATTACTTATTTTTAAGGAAAGGAATCTGTGGCTGGTCTTTTTCCAAACTGTAACCTATGAGTCCTGCTGCCTCGACATTCAACTTCTTGTCTATTCTGAGGTTTTTTTGGTTGTTAAACAAAACCAACCTACTGTGATAATTATTGTAGAAGAAATAATCCACTCATTATAAAAACGTTCGTATTTTTTATTCGAATTCTAGTCCACTACATCTGATTGAAATGCACATAAATATCCAAATAAAATTTTTTTTACATTCAATTCATTTCAGTATGGAAAACAAAAAAGAATAAGAGAGTGAACATCTCACTCATAACCATCAATGAGTTATCTTACTGTGTAGAATGAGGCAGATTATATTTCAGTTCTGTGGGTTAAGGGTTTAACGTTCTGAGCTTAATGACTGCCTGTAAGGCTCAACAGCTTGGCAACGTCTTAAATGGTCGATGAAGGAAATTACCATGGCTGATATGTTAATGCGCTCGTAAAGGCTGTGTACTGTGTATAAAATGAGCAACTTCAAATGCTTTTAATGAACTGTTTTGTAAAAGGGTTTGACTTTGTTAACACTGGATATAATGATGCATCTAAAATCAATTCACACTGGTTACATATTCAGTCCAGGAAGAAAAAAAAAAACAATTGTTTGACCCACTCCACCAAAGCCCCGCCCCTACAGCCAAATGAGTACATATTGAATTTTTTTACATAATGATTACATAACATCATAATCACGTTTCCACCTGCTCGAGTTATCCACAGTGCAAGTGGTGCCCTCCAGTGGTCTAAAAGTGAATGCACAAGGATTACTAGCCTACAGCCTGTATCTGGAGAACTACTGGTCACAAGAACATTGTGAGGTCGGTGTTTTTGTGCAAACTAAGCACTTTAAAAAGAACACCCTGTTCCCTCGAGAGTTTCATATTCAACAGGCACAAACAGGATAAGCGTGAAGGAGGGTTATAAGCATATCTGATTGCACAACATCGACTTCTGCAAATCTCGACAGCTTAAAGAAATCGTGGAGTCGTCTGTAGCGTGCTTCCGAGCGGAGGATAGTAGACTGGCACCAAGGGGTCACACACGGCGTATACTGCGTGGTTGTTGAAGATGAACGGCTGAATCTCACCGTTTCTGCTCTGAAGCTCATCTGTGCTCTTTTCACAGTCGACAAGCTGAAACTGCTTGTCAAAACAGATCTCTATCTGGCCCAAGACCTGGAATTCGCTTTCCTTAAATTAAAAAAAAAAAAAAGAAAAAAAAAAAAAGAAGACATTTTGGAAACATTATACAATAATCAGTAGAGAATACAGAGGAATCCTAAATAAAATCCATTCTGATTCCTACCTTTTTGTGAGAAATGCACTGAATTTTTGGGGGTGCTCCATATGAACTGGCGATGCTTCCTTCCACATCTGTTAACTAAGGAAAAGATCAGAAAGTAAGTGATATCTCATGACACGAATGATTAAGAAATCACAGCTGATCCTTACAGAAGTTGAAAAACCAAAAAGGCACAATGTGGGTCATCTGACTACCGAGAACAACGAGTAAGCAGTTCCTCATGTGTGAGACTCATCCTATTGTTTTTTTTTTTTTACACAGTATGTAAAATGAAAATCATACAAGAACAAAACACTGGAAGTGAAACGTAATATAGTCACCGCACTTGCTGAAACAGATGATTACTTGAAACTCCCAACACTGAATTCTGGGAAAGCATGGGCTTCTATTGTTTACTTAAAATGTACCTAAATCATTTATCTAAGCAAATCACTGAGCATTGAATTGAGTCATCAGCCTAAATGACAAAACATTAATATTAAACTTAGTGAATTTCTACAGTCAAAGTGGTTATATTATGAAATAAATCCATTCACATTATAATGGCACAAGTCAGGGCAATTTACCTTGTAGTAGTTTTCAGAGGGAACGATGTTGTTCTTCTTTAAAACACTAAAGCCAAATACAAAATTAAACAATCATGTAAACACACAATAACGTTTGTTTCATATGGGGTTATTTCAAACACAAACCACTGAAGACTCCTTCCATGAACCTTATATAAATGTTTGCATACAGAAATAATACAAATAAGTAAATAAGTCCTTGTATTTTAAGTCTACAAAGTTTCACACACCCATCAAGGTCAAGCTTGTGGTAAAGTTCCAGGGCTTTGCTGAAGTATTTGTGCTGAGAGTCCATGGGTTCTGCTTTTGCAGCGCATGTCCCATGCTTCATCCATTCATGCTTCCTAAATAACAACACGGAAAATCCGTTACGGTAGAATAGTCCAAAAAAAGAAATTTATATATATCGAAGGGCACAGATTATACCAGAATGTTGTAGATTTAGGTCTAAGAAGATCTGGCCAAAACGTCCTCATTTCTGGAAGCAGGTCCTGGAAAGTAAATGCAGGTTAGCAGTGGTGGGTTGTATTAATCTGAACAATTAGATAAATGACCTACAGTAGGTGTCACACTCAGGTGAAAAGACTCCATATGCAAGTTATGGCTCCACAGTCAACAGATGCTCTAAACACTGATTTATCTAAATATCATTTCTGTGCCGGAAATATAATGATATACGGATCCTGACAGCAACAGCACAGATTACATGACTAGAGCTACGCCCCCTTGCACCAAAACATATCCATCTAACACTAATACAGAGGCTGTGAGTATTTTAGATCCACATGTAGCTTATTTTTTTTCAGATTTCCAAATATCATGATATCGAATGTCGCTAAAGCTAGAGTTTAGTATGCAAATAAACTCTGTGAGTCACACACACACACACACCGATCAGGCATAACATTATGCCTGCTGACAGGTGAAGTGAATAACACTGATTATCTCCTCATCATGGCACCTGTTAGTGGGTGGGATATATTAGGCAGCAAGTGAACATTTTGTCCTCAAAGTTGATGTGTTAGAAGCAGGAAAAATGGGCAAGTGTAAGGATTTGAGCGAGTTTGACAAGGGCCAAATTGTAATTGCTAGACAACTGGATCAGAGCATCTCCAAAACTGCAGCTCATGTGGGGTGTTCCCGGTCTGCAGTGGTCAGTATCTATCAAAAGTGCTACAAGAAAAGAACAGTGGTGAACCGGGGACAGGGTCATGGGCGGCTAAGGCTCATTGATGCACATGGGGAGAGAAGGCTGGCCCGCGTGATCCGATCCAACAGACAAGCGACTGTTGCTCAAATTGCTGAAGAAGTTAATGCTGGTTCTGATAGAAAGGTCACAGTGCATGGTGCAAGGGGGACCAACACAATATTAGGCAGGTGGTCATAATGTTATGCCTGGTCAATGTATCTATATACATCCACCCTGACACACACTCCCATACACACTTACCTCAATCAAACTTGCATTGAAATGCCAGGATGTGTTACATTCAGCACCGGTGTTTGGCCTGTGCACAAAGACATTTTATTCATCTGAACAGTTTAGATATTTCTTTGAAGAAAAATCTGGGCAATAACGGCAGGATGCTGAACGTACCATAATCCATGCAGGGTCCAGTAAGTAAAGTTTGTGGTGCAATTTTCCATCTACAAACACAGAAGCATATTGAAGAAGTTTACACTTCCTTGTGTTGTTAGATTCTTAAATCTTAAGGATCTATAACAGTACGATATACTAGAGTAAACTGAACTAAAGAGAATGGCTGTTTACAGCTATGACACTAGCAATAACAAGAACTAACTTGTCTTGCACAACCTTCAACGAAATACACAGGGCTGTGCATGTTAGGACAGGGCTGATTTAAATGAAACTGTTTGGGAGAAGCTCAGAAGACTAACTGCAATATTAAATGATCATGAGTGGGGTTATAAGAGAGGCACTCGGCACAGACACTATACAGAATAACTAGACTGGTCATGACAAACTTTGATGTTGGCTTGACAGAGCTGGACTGAAAGAAAGGAAGGAAAGGAAAGGAAAGAGGGGGGGGGGTTGACAGACACATTGTTACGGATAATAAAAAATAGGTGAGAAATAGAGTGATACATGTAGAAAGTCAGGAGGAGTGAGAGAGTGAAATAAGCAGAGATGGTGAGATGGTGTTATTAGTAGAAAGACAGAAAGAGTGATACAGGAAGATTGATAGGAAAGAATATGAAAGGGAGAGAGAGAGAGAGAGAGAGAGTAAGATATAGATATATATATAGAGAGAGAGAGAGAGAGAGAGAGAGAGAGTGCTACTGGTAGAGAGATTGAATAAAATGAATAAATATACAGATGCACAAACTTAAGTTCTTACATAGCAAAACGATTGTGGCCAGTGGTGAGTCAGGATAAGTTTGGTCCATTCTTTCCTAAAATAAACACAGACCAATCCAAAACATTATTAAATACTGATTCACAACTCAATGCAGTCTTTTTAAAAAAAGAAAACCTACTTATAAGATATAAGCTTACCTAGGAGCACTATGGACTGATGTCAGAAAGACAGATCCAAGACACAGGAATATGAGACATGATTTCATGCTTTTAGCAACGATTAGCCCAAACGGGTCTGATAAAACAGAGACAAGGACACAGTGATTTGTGAAAAGTCCTTAACGAGTTAATGTAATGATTGCAGAGCTTCCACAATGAACTACTGTTAAAAGTACAAGACCACAATTGCTGAGGTTCCTCAAACAACATGTGAAACATTCATTCTGAATCAGGAAGAGTAGGAAAATACAGCTGAAACTAGATATTTACATACACTTCAGAAAAAAACAAAAAAACTTTTTTTTCTTTACTGCCAAACATTAAATCAGACATTAAACTTTTTCTGTTTTAGATCAATAAATATTAACATATTTTTTGCATTTATTAAGTGTCAGAATTGAGCGAGGGAGAATTTTTATGTATTTTTTCACTTTGATGAAAGTTAGAAGTATACATACACTAAGTTTAGTGTGACTTTAAACAAAAAGAAAACTCCAGATGATTCCATTCTGAGCTAAAGAAGCTTCTGATAGGTTAATTGATTCCATTTGAGTTAATTGGTGGCACACCTCATACACAGAGCCTCTTTCTTTGACATCATGGGAAAATCAAGAGAAATCAACCAAGACATCAGGAAAAGAACTGTGGACCTCCACAAGTGTGCCTCATCCTTAGGTGCAATTTCCAGATGCCTGAAGGTCCCACGTTCGTCCGTTCAGACAATAATACGCAAGTATAAAAAACATGGGAATGTACAACAATCATACCGCTTAGGAAGGAGACGGATTCTGAGTCACAGAGAGGAATGTTTTTCTTTGAGCGAAATGTGCGAATCAACCCCAGGACAACAGCAAAAGACCTTGTGAAGATGCTGGCTGAAACTGGTAAGACTGTCATTATCCACAGTAAAACGAGTCCTGTACCACCATGAGCTGAAAGGTTACTCTGGGAGGAGAAAGCCATTCCTTCAAAACCACCGTAAAAAAGCCAGACTACAGTTTGCAACTGCACATGGGGACAAAAATCTTAATTTCTGGAGACATGTCCTGTGGGCTGACGAAACAAAAATTGAACTGTTCGGCCATAATGATAAATGGTATATTTGGAGGAAAAAAGGTGAAGCTTTGAAGCCTCAGAACACCATCCCAACTGTGAAGTATGGGGGTGGTAGTATAATGTTGTGGGGCTGCTTGCTACAGAAGGGACTGGTGCACTTCACAAAATAGATGGCATCATGAGAAAAGAAAATGATGTGGATATATTGAAGCAACATCTGAAGACATCAGCAAGGAAGTTAAAGCTTGGGCGCAAATGGGTCTTCCAAATGGACAATGACCCCAAGCATACCTCCAAATTAGTTACAAAGTGGCTTAAGGACAACAAAGTCAAGGTATTGGAGTGGCCATCACAAAGCCCTGATCTCAATCCCATAGTAAATTTATGGGCGGCACTGAAAAGGCGAGTGCGAGCAAGAAGGCCTACAAACCTGACCCAGTTACACCAGTTCTGTCGAGAGGAGTGGGCCAAAATTCCAGCAAACTATTGTAGAAATCTTGTGGAAGGATAGCCGAAACATTTGGCCCAAGTGAAACAGTTTCGGGGCAATTCTACCAAATACTAAGGAAATGTATGTAAATTTTTGACTGATGAAAGTAATAATAAAAAAAAATAAAATTCTCCCTCGCTCGATTTTAACAAATGCAAAATATTTATTGATCTAAAACAGAAAAGGTTTACTCTGATTTAATGTTTGACATAAAGAAAAAAAAGTTTGTGTGTGTTTTTTCTGAAGTGTATGTAAATATCTGGTTTCAACTGTAAATACAAAATAATAAAGAATAAGTTATCCCTCCTCTTCACACTGCTTTTCTGACTTTTTCAATGCTTCACGAATGACCAAACAGGTTATGGAGGAAGTAATGCCTTACAAATATTACTAGTCTATTACTTCCACAGAGACTTAAACCAGATGTAACAAACATAACAAATAAATAGTTACAACATACACAACTCACTTGATTCCTAACTTTCTGGAAGTTACTTTCACAACAAGCAGGCTGCACCATCCACCTGACCTACAGTAATATTAGCAAAATTGTAGGTGTTGGGTACATTTTATAGCTTGGGTTCGTATGCAGGAAGACATTTATGGTTGATCTTTGCCCAAGAAAAGCTGTCACATGGCTGAATGTACAAAATGGCTTTGTGTCCAGGGGAAAAGTGCACATCTGTAAACCCACTAAGAATAATAATTGTTTTTGTGACAATTGGAACTGACTACATTCGCAAAGGCTAACTGGCAATAATCGGGGTCTGGTATAAAAACAGCTCAGGATCCTTTTCTTATCCTTCCTGTTCATTGTTTTTTTTAGCTCAGTGACCATGCCCTATAATCACACTGTCCTGGAAAGCGTTTTCGTATTCGAGTTATATTTATGCACTATATTTTGCTTTGTGTATGGACAGGGACTACATTTACAATAAAAGTTTATCACTGAAACAATTAAGCTTTCTTTAAGAAGATAAATTAAGTTGTCTTTATATGTCACTTATACATTAATGCACAGTGAAATTCTTTCTCCACATACTCCATCAGAGCACAGATACAGTGCCCCTGGAGCAGGGTGGGTTGGGGGCCTTGCCCAAGGGCCCAACAGTGGTGGAGCTGGGGCTTGAACCCTGATCTTCCGGTCAACGACCCAGAGACTTAACCACTTAAACTACCACAAGTTTTCCACCACAAGAAAATCCTAGGACAGTAACAAGCTGCTTTTTTTTTTATCTTATTTTTAACACCCAGATGAAGAGACAGAGGAACAAAATGAATGACTGATGAATTATAAACAGATAAAAAAGTATGACCTGTTCTTTTAATAACAACAAACAAAAACATGTAATTACTGCCTAATTGAGGTGATGAGGACTTCATGATGTGCTGGTGCAGGAAAATCATCTTTGTGGTTATAACTTTAACACCACCCTGTTATTGATTAAGAATCGAATCAGAATCGACTCTCTTGAATCCCATGAAAGAATTGTTCAAAATGAACCGACTCTTTCACGCTGCTGGTTCCCAACTATTGATCCAAAGTAAATGATCATAAAGAGCTAAATGAAATGGAAAGCAGTGAAAATAATAATGATTAATAAAAGATAAATGAATGTCCAAAATCAGAACAAAGACAAACTCACCCGTTTCTCCCTGCAGTAATGGTGGTGGGACTTTGTTCTGAGCAACTGTCGCGAGAGCGGTGTGTTTATCAATGCGCTTCCTCAACAGTGACTCTGTGTTTTAAATAAACGAGCAATAAACATAAAAACAGCAGCGGCAAAGGGGAAAAAAGGCGAGTAAGCACTACTTTACTTCTTCAAACACATTCATGTGATCATCTTTGTAGACAGCGTTCAACTCGATACATGTTTACGTCGAGTGAGGTGTAGAGTTTGGGTTGCCAGATGAAAATAAACCCTTTTATCAAGTTAAAAACTGCCGCGTTGACTTTTTATACTACTATAAAAACAAATTTAATGTTTACAGGTTCTTTACATTTAGGTTATGATATTTTGTATAAAAGGTGTATGAAATATTGTTATGTAAAATTTTTAAATAGTACTTTGCACAAACACGTCAATGTAAATGTGTATCTTATTCATAATTAAAAAATATTTATTACAGCATCACAAAGAGATGTTAATATACTAAGACGGTAATACATATAGATATGAATTTATATAAAACAATAACAAATTAGGTGATTAAAGGATAAAAAAAAAGACTTATTAAACAGGTTCCACCCCAATCTGGCAACATTATCGCGTGCTACCGTCCACGTGACAGTGAACGGTCACGTGTGATTTGTCGTTGTGGTAGCAGCTGATGCTAATACGTTAGCCCTCCCGCCATATTAGCAGGGGCAAGAATGACTCACAAGCAAATGCCATTTTACGCTTATTACATTTGTTTTGTTGTGGACAATCGTACATTTCCGCGTATATTAAAAAATCCACATGTGTAACACGTGAGGACAGTGTTAGAAATGTTTATGAAACAAACAAATAATTTAGTTTTTATATTTTACATTTAAGTTCCCCTTGTCAGTCTTGACGTCATGTTTCAGGTTTCAGTAGGGTACAAATATGAGATCACACACACACATACACACACATACACACACACACACGTGCACACAAAGAAACCCAGTCCCCCCATTAAGTATGGAGGACATGGCATTGTGGACTCCATGAAGCACCAGACCATTTGAAATAAAAAAATATCTACAAATATGTCAGGTTTCTTCCAGTATAAGAGCAATGATCCAAAACATACATCCGAATCTACCCTAAATGGTTCAACAACCACAGAATCAAGTTTTTAACCTGGCCAGTATGATAAACCTTTACCCATAATTACCAGGGATGCCCATAATTCTGGAGCCGGTTGTACAGCCAAGTTAGGACTTAACATCCTGTTCTATCAGCTACACCGTGTACTACAGTGGCTATTTGGGTGTTTCTGAGTGTTTCACTTCAGGGCTATCATCCTCACTGTAAACTGTGTCGTCCTGACTGTAAACTTAATCTGCTGTTAAAAATAGAGCTCGGCAGTATTACAGTCTTTACAAGGCCGTCTCAGACGTCTCAGAAACCAGTAGCCTGCAGTGTTGAAGGAACTGGTTTTGAAAAAAGCCGGAGGTGAAAATAAGCTGGGGAAAGAAAATATAAGAAGTATTAAACAACTTGGATCCTTTACTTCCTAATGAATTGTTCTATATCTAGTCAGATTCTTGAATAAAGGCCTAACCTCTATCAAAGCAACACGTTACTAATCAATAAGCTGCCGTTTGCTGGATCCACCACATCCGTCCTTACACACTGTGAAGAACTTGTCCGAGTCATTACAATACACTGTCCTTTAAGACATAAGGCTCTCTCTTGTAGAAATGACAGTAGGATGTGAGTTTAAATGCTATATATAATCTTGTTGCGTGTCCATAAATGGTGTACAGGGAGGTTGCGGGCTCCGTGTGGGGGCATGATGAGTTTTGTTTTCATCAGCCACTGACTCCCAGGCGAGTTGAGTCTGATGTGTGTGTGTTAAGCGCTGCTCTGCACTCTGCCTGGGTAAGTGTGTAAAGTGTGCCCTTCATTGAATGTTCCTACACTTTATTTACACTGGAAAACACTCGTTTAATGCACGAGGCTGTGTTCTGCAACTGCATCTTGGAAATGATTTCTGTGCTTGGGTGCCTAAATGAAAGTTAATGACAGTGATGATCATTATTATAATGATGTTGATCGTTATAATAATGATGATGATGGTGATGGAATATGATAGCCTGATTGGACCTATTAAGCTGTTTTATATTTTTAGCTTTGCGGCTGACGGATCGGGACTGTTATTATTCATATGTGTCATGCGAAAAAGGGAATCAGTGCATGAGCTGGCAGCTTAGGAAGTGCAGCAGTGAAAGAAAATTGCAGAATTGTATAATCTTCCTGTGTATAAGTCGTTCGGTGTCATGTGCAGTTTTAAAGTCCTCCGTTCTCGGTTCTTTAAGCATGTTAGCAGTGTGAAGTGTGAAAGATTTGACATTTTGGGTGTGTCAGTTTGAGGAGTGCTTTGCTGCCGCATATATTAAATATTCTACAAATGAAAAGGCATGCTTAATATTTCAGGCTCTAAAGGAATGCCCATGGTTTTATCTCTCTTTCTTTTTAAGGCTTGGGATTATATTACACCTTTAGAAAAACTTGTCTTATAAATATGCTGAAAAAATTCCATCTATTTGAAAAATCTCATCTTGATTTTGTCCTTGTCATATTGAGGGTGGAATTGCTTAATGTTATCTGCTGGCAGGCATCTAAAGCTCTGATTCTGATTATAATAATATCATACATATAAATTGTTATCTACTGTCTGTGCATGATTTCCTGAACAGGGAAGCTGTTTACCAAATATGTGATGCAGTTAAACACTAGCATTAATAATACCATAAGCCATAAAAGAACTTCTTTGAAGGCTTTAAATGCATCAATAAATTTCTCAAACAAATCAAAATTAATTATGATTATTTCTCCATCTTAAACACACAGCATCCGTGGCTTGGCTGAAGTACTGAGAATGATGGCTGTTATAAAGCCTTTAATGAACAAGGGATTTTTTCTCTCTCTTAATTTAGCCCCCCCCCCTTTTATGTCTATATCTTTTTAATCTTTTTCTATTTATGCTGTAATATCCCTCAATGATGTATATTTCTCAATTAGCTTAACATGTAATAGACTAATAAATGACTGAATTGTGTTTGTGTACTGTGTGTGCTTATATTTGCATATGGCTTCATTACTGCTTTCACTTCATAGGCCCCTTTTCCGGTAGTTGAACATGGCTACAGCCATCGCCAGACACAAGCACTTCACTCACGACTATCACAGTAAGCAGTCGAGATATGTGGTCAAGGAATACTCCAGGTAAGATGCTGTGCACGGTGTATTATGTCTAAACATCTCGACAAAATATCTCTGTCATCTCTATCATTTCTGTCAGCTGCCAAACCTTGAGACGGCTCTAATTAGTGTCATTGGAGACACACATCATGTTACATGGTTTTACCATCCTGGAAGTAATATTTAGCAATCTAGTCTTCATTTTCAAATGATTTTATCTAGTAAGTGACTATGATAGGCATTAAATATAGAATTAAGTTCACTTCTGGGCTGAAAGTCATGGCTGAGGCTTTAAGCGAAGCGTTGCAGTCAATCATTTGAACTAATAGAAAACAAGTGTACATTAATCTTACAGTTGTTGACCATCGGATATATTTCTCTTTGTGTATTCAGTAGCAGATGGACGTAAGTGTTACATATGTATGTTGATGTGTGTGCGAGTGTGTTGGTGTACAGTCCAATGCATCATTTGTAATGGACGTGAACGTCCGTGTGTTTCAGCTCCGAAGTCGAAGAAGTGAGATATGAATATAAAACGGAGAAGAATGTCCGGAATGTGGTAAGGTCCATATAGGTGCACAGGTGACATCTTAAAATAATTAAGACATATATTTCAATCGATTAAACTCACTGGTCGCTTGATATTTCTCAGACAAGAAATTTTACCTGCACTGCAGTGAATAATCATTATTAAAAATAATTTTAAGAGGTTTGGGAAATAAATACAGGTCTTGTGTAATGTGCCATATAATCTCAGGCTTGAAATGACGTGTGTATACTGTATATACCTCATATCAAGCTTATTAAACTGTCTTTTCTCATCTGACAGGTGCAGAGGAAGATTCCAGAAAAGTACGTCCGTGAATCATCCATGATCAGGGGCCCCAAGTTCCTGGTGAGGCTCAGATCACACACGGTGTTTGAAAACACTCCTGTGAAGCTGTTCTGCACCGTGGAAGGCTACCCCACCCCACAGGTTAAATGGTTAGTCCCTTTCAAATATTCATTTCACACACAACTCATTCTTTTCTCTTCAACCCATTCACTTTTTACATAATCCTGCTTGGTTATTACTTTTCCAAAACCATAACACCATAAATAAATGGACTGGATATACAGCAAGATACCAGAAATCAGTTATCTCTTTATACCCCATCAGTGTGGCATTTACTCCTGAGTACTCACAACACAAGAGGAAAAGGTGCACCTGACATGGTGATTCACAGTGACCTCAGAATGACCAAATTCAATCAAAAAGCAGTCATAATGCTTGGCTAGAATGTGTCTAAAAAAATGGATTTAATCTAAAGCTAAAGGCACCATGGAAATTGAATGCACACCTTAAATCATACTAACAGACGTGAAGTGGAGTGGGCTGAAATTTGCATCTAGAACGACCTCATTAAAGGCATCAGACATCTTTTTTAACGTTTCGTTCTGATTTTGTCAGGTTCAAGGATGACGTCATGATCGACATTTCTTCCGGAAAATACTTTGTGGAAAGCAGCGCTGGAATTCACTGCCTGAACATCATCAAGTAATTAAAGCATTAGTGTGGATTTTGTCACAGATTCAATGTTAAATCATGCTGAAACGGTGTTGTAGCTGTTGTCTGAATAATTAGCAGTGTTTAATAGAATTCTGTAATTCATTACAACTCCTTAATGAGAGATTTACCGATTGTGGAATGCAACTTATTCAATCTCTGCAAGCTTAGAAAGAGCGGAAATGACTGAATGGGATGCTGGTTGAATTTTTCCTAATCTTTAGATTATGATTTGTAGCATGACTCACATTACACTGCATTTCCTTCTATAGTTTATCATAATCCTGAAATGAAATGTATGAAAATTATGATTGATTTATATCCTCCCAGAGCCTCAGATTAAGATTACATGTTAAGGATCAGATCCTCAGTGAATTCTTTAACACGTAAAAGACGTAAGACATGTTGAGATATTTTCGCAAAATTTTTAGCGAATATGAGCCATTATGTTTGCACGCTGCTCTACCTCATCCACAAAAGGAAGATGGTGGTGGTGTGTGTGTGTGGGAGCTTTTATCCCAATTTAGCCCTAACATGTCTTGAGCTCCCCTCAGCTGTTCATACCCAAGTGCTGAGCTCAGCGTCATGCGACCTCTGAGCGTCTTAAAGTGTTCAGGATCACGTTCTCTGTCCCTACATCAGTGTCACTATAACGTCCACATAGGCCCTTACTTCAACACTTTTTGCTTATAAGTTATCGTTTTTCTTTTATTTCGGAAAAAAACAGGGAAGCATCGCTGAAATCTGTGAAGTTTAATGCTATCTCAAAGCCCTGCTCTTACATAGGCATTACATATACGAGTAACATTTCTTTTTAACAATATCAGCGGTCTACATTTTCCCAAAAACCTTTTTGTGTATCCGTAAGAGAAGCATGCATAGTGCTGCTGCAAGGGAGATGAGAGCGCATTAAAATAGCAGCGTCGAGGTGAAGGTCACATTACCGTGAATCTTTCCTCTCCTGGCAGCCCAGTACCTTTGCCATTTACGCCACACTGCTGACCAGGTCCCTGCCATTCAGATAATTCTCTTATTTTCTTTTTCCATCCCAGCTGATTGTATTGAGAGAACCTCAAGTGTTCATGCAGCATGTAAAATTGTTATCTGTTCTTAATCTTACGTGTAAGGAGCACTTCACAGAATACAGCTTAACACACTTCCTTATAAATCCTTCTAGATCAAAGGAAGCTTACTGTATGTGTTATAGACTAGAGATTATTTTGAGCTCCGTCCAATTGACAATTAGGAATTTACCATGCTGTATATCTGATGAAAGCAGACATTGTGCAGTGCTGGCAGGTTTTTATCATTTGATTAACAAGTCGAAGGAGATTGAAGATTGTATTGATTCGGTGTATTGATCTAAGTTTGGGGTGATTCCTGCAAGAAGATGGACAGTATTCAACAGTGAATATGTGTGTGTGTTCTTTGTGCAGAAGTGCGATTGATGACACTGCTCAGTACACGGCCGTTGCCGTTAACACTCACGGCCAGGCCTCCTCTCAGGCTGCAGTGATTGTCAAGAGTGAGTACCTTCTTAAACATGCGATTAGAATAACATACAGCCAACATAGTAGGAACAATCAGTCTTTTATTCCCCACAGCTGCTTTACCTCCATTGGACATGTAAAACTACTACAATTCTGTTTAAAGGTCTTGGGAAAGTGTTGAGGATCAATGTGCAATTACAAAAGTCAATCCAAAAACACATCAAAACTTCGCAAGGATTGTTTGGGAAACGCATTCATAAAGCAGGAGCAGATGGGAGTCCATAGTCAAATGAATGGTCAGTAACCAGGTCATCCAACCAGTTGTGGGAGTTTGTGAGCTCATGTATGCAGAAATGGACAGTAAGCAGTCTTCCTACCGGCCTTGTGACAAAAACAAACAAAACACCGGAACTGGCAATGACAAAAATAAGGAAAAAATCAGGATAATGTAAGATAAAGTATATTGTAACATGGACCTGAGGAGTAAGGAGAGAATGGATCTATATGGGACAAGGTCAAAGTCAAAACAGACGGGTCAGAACCAGAAATTAATGCAAAACAAAAACAGATCCAAAACACAGTCCAAGAACAATGTTGAGATACTAGGCAGGGTGGAAATCCCCAACACAGCAAAATGACCAAAAGGGCAAAGAACAAGGGCAAGGCAAGGCAAGGCAAGGCAAGGCAAGGCAAGGCAAGGCAAGGCAAGGCAAGGCAAGGCCAAACACACGGTCATTCCTTAAGAACACTTCTAAACTATAAGGCTTCTCTACAGAGTTCAAGTGAATGTGCTTTTTATAGCACTCCAACAGGAAATAGGAAACAGCACAGAGGAAATGAGGTTATTATTTGGGTGATGGCGCCCTCTGGTGGTCTGGAGAGGGGAAAAAGCCTTGGATAGATAATGCACAAACGTATAAATACATATAAATACATAGTATACAAAAATGTATATTAGTGTATTTAATAAATGGCATAGCAGAAAATGTTCCTGGTAGCCAAATCTGACATGTATGTACATTTCTGTACATACACTCTACATAGGTTGTTTAATTTTAATATAATTTCTGTATTAATTGGGAACCCTTTGTTGTGCACATTGTATAGGGAGCAAAGATGAAGAGAAAATCTGCCCCTTTTCTTGGATGCCTTATGATTGTAAGTCTAAAGGTTTTTTCTGTAGTAACATTTTATGATTTTCTTTCTATGATTTCTTGACAATAAGCATTTATTGTCTACATGCTATATACATTCATCATCTCTGTATTGTCCCAATATTCTCATATCTATATTATATCCTGGAATATTACTACACTATCCTTATTCGACATTATTATCTTGATTTATATGAGAAAATGCTTTCTATTGTTTTCTTTCAGATGCAATTTTACCTGAGATTAAATATACAAAGATCAACATCACTTTTCTGGAGACGTTCGATGTGGTGTTTGGTAAAGAGGAAGACTGTGTGACTCTGTCCTGTAAGATGACTATAAGCCCCAATCTTGCCAATTTGCAGCCTGAAGCCCAGTGGTACAGAGACGGTATGAGACCGAAAACATTCAACATGCTGCCTACTACATAGTTCACATACATTTAGAAATATAGAATATTATTTTACCCTCTAAAATACATCCATACTTGCAGTTAGCCTCACTGAATGTACTTAATAGATAGATAGATAGATAGATAGATAGATAGATAGATAGATAGATAGATAGATAGATAGATAGATAGATAGATAGATAGATAGATGGATACTTTATTGATCCTGAAGGAAATTCCAGATATCCAGCAGCAATAGAGACAGGTTGTAAATTGCACACTGTATATCTTACAAATAGTCAGTATACACAGGGTAATGTGATCACTGACCAGAAGTTACTAGTGCAGTGTTGAGAACAAAAACTACAAGATATATAAGAAGCAAATAAATACAGCATATAAATCACAATTTAAAAGGGGGGGGGGTATGAATAAGAGAAATGAGGTTAATTGCAGTGCAGCCTTGATGTGCAATTTTTTATGTAACAAGTGACAGTGCAAATGGTAATATTTTTTCAAATACCTAAGTAATAACATGCTTTAAGATGAATAGGTGACTAACATGATGTAAATTTAAGGGGTTAAAGGTGTAATTATGCTTTCTACAATCTATAACATGCATTCATCCACTTAGAACCTGTGAGCTTTTATTATAAAATGTGTTTTTTTCATGACACATCCGTGACACAGACCTTGAGATATGTCTCCATTTTGTGACTCACAGTATCACCTCCTCACCTGCTGTTCTCAAAAACATGATTCAATTACACCTTCATTGCACATCACAGGCATATTCGATTGAAAGATTTGTTTTTCATTTACACTGGGGGGTGGGGAGAGCTACCATGCTGAACTCTGTCTTTTAAAACATACAGAGGACCGCCTGAAGGAGTCGAAGTGGGTGAAAATGGAGTCTGGGGGAGGCGTTGCGAAGCTCACACTGACTCACCTTGCCAAAGATGATGAGGGTCTTTATACCCTGCGCATGGTGACCAAAGGAGGAGACGCAGTGCACAAGGCTTATGTCTATGTCGAAGGTAAAAAAAATAAAATAAAATCTCTGAACTCAACGAACAATGAATTCCTTTTAACTTGCATTATGAGGAAAGGTAACATATTTCACCTTAAACCTGACACAAAGGTCCTGCTATAGTATTTACACACAGAACTAGATAAAGAAATTCTGTGAAGCGAAGGTGCCTGGAATGAAAGGATGAATGAATGAGATTGGAATGGAATGAAGCATTTCCGAGTATCCGAGTGTGTTGAACAGTAAACGAAAAAACAAGCAATAATAACGTGCCTTTGTGTGTGAAACGGCATCCATCCTCTGAGGTATGCTGTTTTCTCAGAAGTATCGGTACCAAGCTGTACTTTCTACTTATCACTACAGGTGGTACCAACAATGGTGCATGCTTTGTACCTTTAGTACCTACATTAGCTTTCAAAGTAATGGTCTGTAAGGTTTAATCCCATGCCAGTGTGATACCTTTATTTCTGCATGTAGAAAATTACAACCTTCTTGAACATTTTTTTATTTGCCTTTTAATAAATTTACCTTTTACTTTTTTGGCATTTGGCAGACACCCTTATGAAGAGCGACTTACAAATTATCTGACTTTATATAGCTGAGCAATTGCGGGTTAAGGGCCTTGCTCAGGGGCCCAGCAGTGGCAGCCTGGTGAAGCTGGGATTTGAACTCACAACCTTCCAATCATTTGATTTAAAATAAAAAATATCAGATGAATTTGTCTATAGCCTCTTGGTGGTCCAGCGGCAGGATCCCGTGCTCTCATCAGAATCAGAATCAGAAAAAGTTTTATTGCCAGGTACAGCAAAGGGTCAGCAAGAAGCACTTTACTGTACTAGGAATTTGTCTTGGTGTCAGCTGCAAACACATACACAGGTAAATAATTTAAATAAATACTGTATAAGGTGACTTATACAGTATGAATAGTGCAATAGAAAAATGTAAAAAGTGAAAGTGACTAACATATATACAGATGTGAGGTATGTACACAATGTAGAATGAGATAAGTATTCTGTACAAAAGTGTGAAATTGAATGAACAGTAGTTCAATTTAGAATGTGGAAGTTAGTGTCTGGGTTGGGGGGGGGTCATCTGGGGGTAAGTGAGGCACTGTTCAGCAGGCTGACTGCAGTGGGGAAGAAACTGTTCTTGTGGCGTGAGGTCCTGGTCCTGATGGACCAGAGCCTCTTGCCAGAGGGGAGGGACGGAAAAAGTTCGTTTCCATGATGAGAGAGGTCGGCTGCGATCTTGGCTGCACGTCTCTGGGTCCTGGAGACGTACAGCTCCTGGAGAGATGGAAGACTGCAGCCGATCACCTTCTCAGCAGAGTGGATGACACGCTGAAGCTTGACCTTGTCCCTGGCTGTAGCTGCAGCAAACCAGACTGTGATGGAGGATGTGAGGATAGATTCGATGATGGCAGTGTAGAAGTTCACCAGCATCTTCTCAGGGAGGAGAAACTTCTTCAGCTGCCACAGGAAATACATCCTCTGCTGAGCTTTCTTAGTGAGGGAGCTGATGTTCTTCTCCCACTTGAGCTCCTGGTTGATGGTGGTGCCCAGAAAGTGGAAGGACTCGACAGATGTCACCGGAGAGTCATAAAGGATGACGGGGGAGGGGAGCTGGGTCCTTCCTAAAATCCACTATCATCTCCACTGTCTTGAGAGAGTTGAGCTCCAGGTTGTTCATGCTGCACCATGACACCAGATGAGCCATCTTACTCCTGTAGGCAGACTCATCCCCATCAGAGATGAGGCCGATGAGGGTGGTGTCATCAGCAAACTTCAGGAGTTTGACAGACTGGTGACCAGAGGTATACAGTGAGAATAGCAGAGGAGAAAGGACACAGCCTTGAGGGGATCCAGTGCTGATGTTCCGGCAGTCAGACACATGCTTACCCAGCCTCACAAACTGCCGTCTCTCTGTCAGGAAGTCCATGATCCAACTGCACATGGAGTCAGCCACATTCAGCTGGGAGAGCTTGTCTCTAAGTAGAGCTGGGACAATCGTGTTAAACACAGAGCTGAAGTTCACAAACAGTATCCTGGCGTAAGATCCTGGGGAGTCTAGGTGTTGGAGGATGAAGTGGAGGGCCATGTTCACAGCATCGTCTACAGATCTGTTGGCTCCGTAGGCGAACTGTAGTGGATCCAGAAAAAGGGTCTGTAATGTCCTTGAGGTAGGACAGCATGAGGCGCTCAAAAGACTTCATGACCACAGAAGTCAGGGCGACGGGTCTGTAATCATTAAGTCCTATGATCCTTGTCTTTTTGGGGACTGGGATGATGGCTGAGGTCTTGAAGCATGCTGGCACATGGCAGGTCTCCAGTGAGGTATTAAAGATGTCAGTGAACACTGAGGACAGCTGATTGGCACAGTGCTTCAAGGTGGAGGGGGAGACGGAGTCTGGGCCTCATTGCCGCGGCCCTGGTTCAATTCCCAGGCAGTGTGCTAACTCAACCACTGAAGAGTTAACTCTCAGTGCCGGTCCCAAGCCCGGATTAAATGGGAGGGTTCCGTCAAAATCCGGCGTAAAATCTGTGCCAAATCGAAACACGCGAAATGATCTGCAGTGGCGACCCGGACAGGGATCAGCCGAAAGAACCACAACAACATCAGCTGGATTTGTCTATATTTAAGAAATTTAAAGATATAAAGTCACTTGCTCAGGCATTTTGAGCAGGTAAAATTATAGACAACCTTGACAATGTTTTATCACAACCTTGGTTAATAATTTAACATTGCTTGAAATTGTTTTTTTTTTTCTTTTTTACTGACACACTACTGCAGAAAATACTGAAATAAGGATATAATACAAAATGTCCTATCTGCTTTCCACATAAACAGGAGTCAAACCTGGCCGTTGTTTTCTTTATACGACTATTATAATATGTAGGACATCTAAAAGACTTTTGTCAAATATGCCCTACTCTAGAGTTTTGTAATTAGTTGTTTAATTACATGAAATAATGAGTCGTGATTCTTTTACAGATGGTCCCCCTCCAGTTCCTCAGGCCCCTGGAGCCCCCATGGACATTAAGATCCATGACGCTAACAGGGATTATGTCATTGTGTCCTGGAAGCCTCCCAACACGACCACTGAGGGTCCCATCATCGGATACTTTGTTGATAGGTGACTGAGCGTGCTGACATGTCTGATTACTCTCATGACTAACTAACTTAACCAACTGCTGTTGTGCAGGAGAGCAGTGAGGAGATCTCATCATTCACACATATATAAAATGATATTAGTTGAATGGTGATTCCTAAGTTTTAGAATTTCTTTTTAATGCCACTGGTGCTAAAAATCATGTCCTACAGGGTTCACAGACATATCTGACACAACAGATTATATGAATTAAGAGTGAAACTCCACTCTTCACAGTTTTTCAGTAAATAAAATAAAATAAAAAATCCTTCCTATTCTTTTATTTTAATTTTTACTTTTTAATTTCTCAAAAATATTTATTTATTTATTTATTTATTTATTTATTTATTTATTTATTTATTCATTCATTCATTCATTCATTCATTCATTCATTCATTAATTCATTCATTCATTTATTCATTCAAACACAATTTTTGTATTTTTATTTATTTGCTGTCCAAAGCTGATGTTTGGCTAAGTATTGAACAGCAAGCTAAGTCTTCAAATATGACATTTTAAGCAATTACATGTTTTGGTAGTCAGTCCCCGCATCAATCCTAAGTTATTCAGGAACAGTTTTGCTTGTATCATCAACCTAGATGACATAAAACACTACATATTTAAAAAAAAAAAATGGGCCATTTTCACTGTATCTGTCTATCAAAATGAGGCATAGACCTACAAACATTTAGAGAGTTTTCCTTATTATATATATTTTGGCTAGAACTCTTTGGCTAGAACACAGTAATAGTGATCATGTCATTGGAAATGTATTATCATAAAGGATTTTTTTTTCTGAGGACAGTAAAAAAAAAAAAAAGTTTCAGTCCATTAAGAGTAAGCACTATTGGTCTTAAACGCTTTTTAATAATAGGCTGTAACTTTTTAATTGTATAGCGAGATAATGGATGCTTTTAGAAAAATAATTTCTTGTCTCTGCTTGAACTCCGTGACAGATGTGAGGTCGGCACAGAGGACTGGGTACAGTGTAATGACTCTCCCATTAAGATCTGTAAATACCCCGTGTCCGGCCTGTTCGAGGGTCACTCCTATTACTTCCGTGTGCGTGCTGTTAACGCACGTGGCATCAGCAGACCTTCCAGAATGTCTGAAGCTATCGCTGCAGTGGATCCTACTGAGTTTGAGAGACTTCATGGTAAAAAAAAAAAAAAAAAAAAATCAGCTAAATCCTTTAATTATAAATAATATTCATCTTTATGTGTCGGATTTTGAGTGTACTCTTTTTCTTTTTGTTTTAACAGCTACAAGGCTCGGTGGAAAACTTGACGTTGTTACCTATCTTGATGACCTTGAAGGTAGTGTCAATTCTTTGATATATAGCTCTACACTGACTGACCTCTTTATTAGGAACAGCTGTACACCTGCACATTTATGCAATTATCATATCAGCTAATCATGTGGCAGCGGCACAATGCATAAAAATCATGCAGATACTGGACGAGACCTTCAGTTAATGTTCACAGAATGAAGAGAAACTGTGCTTTCAGTGACTTTGTGGCTTAATTTGACATGGTTGTTGATGCCCGATGAGTTGGTTTAAGTATTTTAGAAACTGATATCCAGGGAATTTCACACACAACAGTCTCTAGAGTTTATACAGAACGGTGCAGAAAAAATACGTCATAAAAAAGTTAGAGAGGATGAGCAGACTGGTTCGCGCTGATAGGTAGGCTATAATTATAGTTATAGAGACAGAATGCACATTTATGCACACTATTTATCCAATCTTGCATGAATGAGCAGCTATACAGTTGTTCATATTGAAGTGGTCAGTGTATATAGACACTTCCGACACTGTTTACTCCATTAGTTTTATTTAAACAAGTTAACCACTGCTCACTAGTATAATGAATAATGATCACATAATGAATACAGGGCTGTACTAACAAGTCGACGGCAATTCATTTAATAGTTTAACAATGATTAAAATGCAAAAAAAAAAACAAGTATAAAGAGGATATTCACATATATTTTATCGTAAGGATTTCAAACAGAGCTAAAATAATTGAAAAAATGTTTTAACATCTCCTAAATCTAGATTTTTATACAGTACCGAAAAATTCACAGGAATTCTGAAAATAAATATTTACTTCATCTTATTTTGTTTGTTTTGGATTCTTCTGATCAGCCCTACTCATATTATTTCTTGTACATACAATTACTTCTGAGTCGGTCACCTTTTGTTTCATTTTCACTCTAGTCCTCTCCTACTTTTTATCTTTGTTTTTTTGTTGTTGCGAAAAACCCCCACTAATTACACAGGTCATAATTGGCTCCCATTCGAGAGGCGCTGATTACTTTTTGATGAGAATTCCATCATGAAAGGAGTGTCTGACCATCTGTGGTGCTTTTTCAAACTGGAATTAACACATCAACTGGTGTCAGGAACATGTGTGTGTTTGTGTGGGTGTTTCCACCAATATTACAGAAACGGCGCTCATTTTAATGGTGCAATCCTATCTTTTGAAAGCAGAACTGATGACATTGAGATGTTTCCTGAGAGGTGTTTATGCATGCGTGACTGTGTGTGAGGAAAGGATTGAATGTGAACCAAGCTGTTTTGATGCACGCAATAATTCTGTTTGATGTGATTTGGCTGTAGCTGAGGGAGTAGCTCCTGGAGCTCCATCCAATGTCTACGCCTCTGAGACTGATCGAACATATGTCGTGCTCAGCTGGTCCCCCCCGGAGTACCGTGACAGGGCCCCTATGTGGTACTACATTGAGAAGGTTGGTACACCTCAGCGTCAGTAAGGTAACCGGTTTGAAGCTCAGTTGGTCCGTATCACTTTCCCACTCTTATTTACAATTAAGCGTCAGTTTATACACAAAGAGGCTCAGTTTAGTGCAAGGGTTTTTTGATTCCTAGCTGGCGTTGCTGTGTGAAGTAATGGAGTGCTGTTTGATGGATTGGTTTAATCTCTGGATGGAAGATGTTACTGGCAAAGAGTGATAAAAACACATACTCAATTTTAATCTCACTCTCTACTCCACAAAGCTCAGTACCCCCCCCCTCCCTTTCTTTATTCCCTTTCAAATCACTTTCATTGCTGATGTTAACGCTTTAAGGACAGTTGTAATTAACCATCCGTTTTAAATTTCTGTATCGAGAGACTGGAATTACTGTAAAAGTTGCTTGATTGTCAGCTGACACGGCTGGGTGAAGTAATGGAGTGATTTTCAATGGCTTAGACTCTGGTTGGCAGTAACTCCTGGCAGAGGGTGAACACTCAAGTGCCAGTCCGTTCACCACGCTACGCCGTCTTCAACCTGGCTGAAGGGAAGGAGTACCTGTTCCGCATAATCTCAGCCAACATGTACGGCACCAGTGAGCCCTCCAAACCCACCATACCCATCAAAACCCAAGAACTGCGTGGTGAGAACTTGAACAAAATGGTTTATTTTCCTATCCAGGATATATTTACTTCACTGTAATATTATTTTCAGATCAAAATTACTTATTATACTATTGAATGTGAAGCAATGGTCACATGTTTTTCAACATAATGCATTATTTTGGCATAATTACACTAATGAAATATGTTTATATATTTCTATTACAAAGTTTTTTTCATTTAAATGCTTGTTATCACCCTCATATCTGCCTCTAAGAGGATGTTCAAGTATATGCGTGGTGTTTTTTGTGTATTTATATTGCTAATAATTAGGAGGATAATATGTATAATATGTATATAAAAATCTATTTTATAGTTGCATTAAAATCTAAATGGTGGCCTAAAGTCTGAGTTGAAGTGAGGAATGAATTTCAAGGAAATGTACAAAATAAAGCCACCATGTGTCATGATAATGCATTATGGGAACAAATTTGCTGCATAATCATTAAACGTGCCCGATAAAAAATATTTCACTCATTTCCAATGAAAATGACTGCAATAAGATGCTAGGAAGGAGAGGGGGGGTGCATTTCATCCTCAGTATCTCTATGCTCAGAAAGTATCCAGGAACAAACTAAAACAGAAAAAATGTATGATTCTGATTGGTTAAATCCTGTTTCTCAAGATAGCAACCAATAAAATGTGATGAAACAAATTTAAGGACACAATTATTTTATATGTAGGTCAAAACAATGTTATGTGGTATATATGTATGCTAATAAGCCACAAATAAGCATCAGCAACTGAACTGAAACACTCCCCCAAACAGCTACACCTCTGCCTGAAGTGGAGGTTGAGTCAAGGCGAGATCGGGAGAACAGTAATTAACTTGCCAATGGTGCTATAAGCCATAACGAATGCAAGCTCTGAAAGTCATCTGGAAGTTTAATCAGCAGCGGATGATCATTGTAATGAGGTTTTCTGTTTCTCCAGGTGTTCCTTCGGCTCCTGGACAGGTTGTGGCCACAAGAGAAACCAATACATCTGTTCTGATCCAGTGGGCCCCTCCAAAGGAACCCAATAACCTCATTGGCTATTATATCGACTTGTGTGTTAAAGGATCAAAAGACTGGGTCTCTGCCAACCACAAGCTGCACAAGAAGACAGAGTATGTCCTAATTTAAGCAGTGTAGTGTATATTGCTGAGGGGTGCTTTGTCTAAGTCTAATATTTTACTGTGTTGGTATGCAGTTGTACTTACTGTACAGCATATTGAAATGTGTAGCAAAAAATCCAAAGCTGGTACACTCCTTTGTTTGACACATTTTTGGATCATTCCTGAGCCTGTTTTGGTCGGATATTCAGTTACCCATCGAAATCTCTGGTAAACGATGAAATTGTTCAGTCAAGTTAAAACGGAAAAGTCTACCCTCGAAAATAGATACTATCTATCTATCTATCTATCTATCTATCTATCTATCTATCTATCTATCTATCTATCTATCTATCTATCTATCTATCTATTAGCTAGCAACACAATAACATGTTGATAGCTAGCTGTCACAATACAAACTAAGTCTAAATAGCAACATATAGATGACACAGATGGGTATCAGGTCTCGTTTTTGCTGTTCCTTCTGATAAAATTGTCACCATATGATTTTACAGATATATGATTATAGGGAAATGTGTATAGTGATGTACTGTTTGGAACTGTAGCAGATTGAACGTTTTAAATGAAGGACGTTATTTGACAGACGATCTCTTTGTACCCCTGCTTCTTGGATTTAAACCTAAGCCGTGCCACTTGTGTTTCAGGTTTGTCGTTCATGGACTCAAAACAGGTGAGACGTATGTGTTTCGCGTGCAGGCCATCAACGAGCTGGGCCTCAGTGAGGAGTCACAGGAATCAGCGCCGCTGTCTGTCAGAGCTGCTCTCAGTACGTATGGTCAGGTTTCATACAAACTGCATGACTGAGCCCACTATTCTGTCAAGCTGGGACACAAGGTCCAATTTTTCATTGAGTTTCTAATGATAATATTTGTCTTTCCCAGCACAAAATTTCCCTAGCCTAAAAATGGAGGGAAAATACTACTCCGCAGCATGTCAAACTAATAATAACAGAGTGCATGGGCAGCAGAGGTGAGTCCATGCAGAATAAAGGGTAGAATTAATGTGTCCACTTTGCTATTCCACTGAAAGGAAGGGACTAAAAATCATAATAGCTAGCACAAAGAAAAAAAAAAAATCCTGAACCCCAAAGGCACAAGTGAACAAATTGTGTGTAGTATAGAGTTAATACTGATATTACAAAAGGTTTAAGCGCTAGCCTGATAGTCATCTGTTTTAATTTTGCACCGAAATTCATGCTTGGTCAGCTTATCCTTTAAACTGTGGAGAAACTTTTTTTTTTTTTCTCTCAGAAGAGCGCATTGAACTAGCATTATTTTTATTAATTTGACAATATAAAATAGAGACTTGGAGCGATGAAATAAATGGTCTTTTTGGAAGAGTGCATAGATTTGGCATTGTTTTATTAATTTGACAATAAAATAGAGAATTTGAAGCTAAATACATCTTGTGCACATATTAAGTGTGCACAATTCAGCAAAACAGGACAAGTGCTCTTGTACGAATTTCAGAATTTGGGAGGAAACCATATAAAATTTATCCTAGTTTGCACTGAATAATAAATACTAGCATATTTCATGCAGTAATATAATGGCAATATACTAGACTACTTATTTCAATGCTTGCCATCTTCTCATTCATGTTAGTCATTTATCTTTTGAAAAATGATCTTATTATTATAATACACCTTTTTTCACATTGAATTGTACTTAACAGCAAAAAAAATAAAATAAATAATAATAATAATAATCTGCTGCTGTATTTTCTGTCCCACGATTTATTTCGTGCTTAAAGGCGGTGGTCAAACTGCTACTGAAGTAACTGAGAAACTCTAGAAAAATTTGGCAACCTACACTAAATGCAGGCGCATAATGTGAAGGGCGCCCACAGAAAACAACACACACATAATCTGTCTCTGAATACACATAACTTTCACCACTTAAATATTCATGTAACTTTTCCACTAACTCTGACTATGACCTTAAAACAACAACTTTCCATCTTTGCTGCAAACGGTTGCTTTAAAATGGAAATGAGTTCTTGAAACTTCAACCATTTTCAAGGACAGTTTCAAGCACTCTTGATAAGTAATTTACGCAGAAATTGTAAAAAAAAAAAAAAAAAAAATTCTTCCAAATGACTTCTGGGAGCGTTTCTATTTCAGCCATGAAATGTTAACTGAGTCGCATGATTTCCAGAGCAACTGGGTGCGAAAGTCAGCACCTGACAGCAGACGTCCTTTTGGACAAAAGTCTTTAAGAATTAAGAGCTGCCGTTAATCTAGTCTCACACATAATCAACACTCTGGAACACTGTGTGCTATTCAGTGTTCTGCAACTAATGAGAAACAGTGAAATAGAAATTTAAGACCAAAGTAACCAGGATACATTAATGACTTAAAATTAGTAAGAGAGAGCATAAACATTACGCACTTCAAATGTTTTTCTTTCCAGATAAAACATACCTAACGATCAGTATTTCTTTTCTTCACTCAATCATAACGGTTACATCCACAATAATGCTGATGTAAATAGAATTGCTTCATAAATCAGTGTGTGGAATTAATACTGCAGGACTTACTGAACAGTGGCTACTCTGTATCTTCAGATGGAAAACTTTCTGAATGTTGATATAAACAACTACTTTCAGGTCAGACTCGTATTCATAATTCGCAACAAACACCAGTCGTAATGCGTCGCATCCGCCATAAATCATTCCTGCATTATAAGTCACAGCAGACAATAAATGGCCTCGAATCGACTTTATTAAAAGCCAGAGATAGCCGGAGTACAGCGTGCTGCCATGGACATTGAGTAATAGGCACGTAAAGCATGAACCATTTATCTTGTGTGCAGAGCTCCCCTCGGCTCCCTATGACATCGCGCTCCTCTACTGCGATGGCCAATCCATGATGCTCAACTGGAAGCGTCCTGTCCACTCTGGGGGTGCTGAGGTCACCGACTATTACATCGACAAGTGTAATGTAGCCAAGAAACAATGGCACGAGGTCAACGTCTCACCCATTAAGGAGAGGCTGTACAAGGTTTGTACAAATTTACCTCCTACATTCCTATTGCTACGCTTTATTTTACAGTTCCACATGAGAAGAGCTTACAGTACATTTTTTTGCCTGCAGGTTCCAAATCTGACTCTTGGTTCAGTGTATCAGTTCAGGGTTTATGGTGCTAATCTAATCGGTTTGGGTGATACTTCTGCTGTTAGTGCTCCATTCACATGCGAGGCATGGAACATGCCTGAGCCAGGTAACAAACACCATACATGTAGAGTACAATAAAGAATCACTTTACTGGAGGAAAGCCTCAGTGGAAATTTATTTTCAGTAGATAATAGAAGCACAATACTGTATTTGGAATTCTTCATCTTTGTACCAGAAAGCTTGAAGTGCTGCCAATGATAATATATTTTCACGCTGAACCTGTGGACTATGACACAAATTAAAAATTTCAAAGCTACAGTTTCACTTGACTAAACAGTATTTATGAAACACAGGCCTCTATCAGTTGAAAGCTACGTTAACTTTCACATAATCATCATCAGGTAACGATGTAAGTTCTATACAGTTCTATAATAGGGACCAGCAGTGTAATACAATACCACTATTTGTTTGCTTAGTGTGCTAAAGATAAAACCCAGTAAAAAAAGTAAAAACCCAGAACAGCATTTGTTTGAATTGAAATGAATACTTGATATTGCACTCTTTCTCACCCAGGTCCAGCCTATGACCTGAGCACCACTGAAATCAGAGATGACTCTCTGGTGGTGGAGTGGAAGGCTCCTGTTTATAGCGGTGCCAGCACCATCACTGGTTACTATGTGGACATGTGCAAGATAGGGACTGATATCTGGACCACTGCTAATGCCAGTGCTGTGAGCCACTGCTACCTGAAGGTAACGTTTCTGGTAACAGTGTATATCTGATCTTGGCATGGATTTTGGTGCTGGAAGGACATAGTAACTTAAATAATCACTCTTTATAACCATGGTGATCAGAAAAGCATCTCAACAAAACATCAAACCTTAAGGTGGATGGGCTACAACAGCAGAAGATTTTTTTGTGAATGCTGAGACGCATTTATATTCAGTACATTGTAAAGAGTGATTATAACCAATCTGGCCATTATAAACAAAGCTTTTTCACCCAAGTTTGATGTGAACAAAGCTCTTTATGCTGCCACTGCATAAATTCATAACTGCAAAAATAAATGAGCAGGTGTTAAAAGTGAACAGTGAGTGAATAATATATATATATATATATATATATATATATATATATATATATATATATATATATATATATATATATATATATATATATATATATAATAATGTCATGTAATTTGTGATGCTTAGGTAAAGGACTTGGAGATGGGTTCTACCTACAAGTTCCGCGTGCGTGCCGAGAACGCCCATGGAATTGGAAATGCTTCAATAACCTCTGACCCAGCGTGTGCCAAGGCACTTCCAGGTAAAACACACACATGAACACACTGATATAAGCAACCCACACACCCGCTACTACCGGGGACTGCCAACCATCTCAGCTATATCAGGATGCATCAGGCTGAAGAAGCAGGAACAAGGTAAACAGCTTGCAGTGTGAGAGGTCAGGTTAAAGAAAGGGAGAGAAATCGAAAGAGAGAGGGAGGCCACACGGCGAAGTGGTGCGGGAGGCAGATGTCTGCCTGGCTGCAGATAAGAAAAAAAGCAGTCGAGATGATTCATCTTGAATTGCTTTAAAACATTCATACTCGTGAAAGGAAGGCACATGCTTCCACCAGCAGAGTGCACTGTGGACTTTTGTGTCTGTGTGTGAGTCTGTGTGTGTATGTGTCTGATAGTGGGAGGATAGGACACCACAGGACAATGAAGGACAGATGCGTTGGAGGTGACTGTGCCCCATAATCCCACTGTATCCATGCTATAAATCCAACATGGCTACCCCATATCCCTTTTCTGAATTAGGCTGATTTATGTCTATACGCTTGTTTTCTTATGTGCTCTTTTGAAGGTGCTAAGGAAATGAAGTGTGGCGTGGACAAGCAGACCGGGGATATTTACCTGTCTTTCGAGAGCTGTCAGATGACAGAGAAATCCCACTTTGTGTGGAAGAAGTCCTATCAAGAAATCACGGATTTCTCTAAAGGAATTTCAATTAAAACATCAGGCAGCTGGTAAGCAGTATATATGACTTGCTGCTATCAAAGAAACTAGTATAAGAATATTTAAACATTTTGTACATATTTAAGCCTCATCTGTATGCTGACCCTGTGTGTCTGTGCTTGTCAAAGCTCGACTTTGTTGTTCAAGAACCCAGACAAAGAGGATGTAGGCACTTACTCCGTTTCTGTCACCAACACTGATGGATCTTCAGCCAGTTACACAATCTCATCAGAAGGTGCGAGATGCTAATTATGGTGGAAGTATAATGAATTATGCATGAGATTTTTTTTATTCTGATGTCATGTTTTATTCCTTAAATATATATATATATATATATATATATATATATATATATAATGTGTGTGTTTTGAATATCAGTAACCACATTAATATGTATAGATGTTCAGCCATAAAATGGTCATCTAAGAAGCCAAAGATGTGGCAAGCCTCAGTCATTTCATATCTTAGAGCTTCAGTCATGTGATTGTTTCTGTTGTGGTTTTCTTATTGGAGACTAAATCTCTGGCTTTGCTGCACAACACAAACACACCCAAAGGCAAAAGATTACTCACCTTACTTCAGAAGAGAATAAACGACACTTCAACAAAGCCGGCGAAATAGACTGTGATCCTTATGTACTGCCCCCCTGAACTGCAGATTCCTTTAGTAGAAAACATATGTACACATCTGCTCATTCATGGAATTATCTGCATAGCAGCATCGCAAAGCTCAAAATCATGCAGGCACAGGTCAAGAGTTTCAGATATTCACATCAAACACCTGAATGAGGAACGAATGTGATCTCAGTGACCTTGAGGAGGCTGGTCTGAGTATTTCAGAAATTGATCTGATCCTGGAATTTTCACACACACAACAGTCTCTGTTAGACAGAACGGTGTGAAAAACAAAACAAAACAAAAAGAAAAAAAAATCCAGTGAGCGATAGGTCTGCAGACGGAAACACCATGATGATGAGAGAAGTTACATTTACGTTTCTGCCATTTGGCAGACATCCTTATCAAGAGCGACTTACATTTTTATCTCCTCTTATACAAGTGAGCAATTGAGGGTTAAGGGCCTTGCTCAGAAGCCCAGCAGTGACAGCTTGGTGGACCTGGGATTTGAAACTTCTGATCTGTAGACTAATCCCTTAACCCCTAGGCTACCACAGAGCAGAATGGCTAGACAGGTTTAAGCTGACTGTAAGGGTGTGGCAACTCCATGGTAATAATCACGTGTTAGAACCATGACGAGCATCTCAGAACAGATGCCAACCTACAACTGCAAAGTTCCAGTGCTTACAGCCATGAGCAGGCACAAACAGACAGCAAAAAATGTCATCTTGTCTTTTTCCAATCTTTAACTGCTCAGTTTCAGTGAGTCTGTGGGCGGATCCGCTGTATTGCTGCTTGTTGAAGATGTATTGCATATTGTCAAGTGTATTAGGACAGTCAATTCTCAGTATAAACGAAAATGAATTTTCTTGATGAAGCACTGACAATAACATCGATGCAGCGTCTGCCTTATTCGATTCTCAAAATAGCAGCAATTATACAACGTGATGTCACATGAAAAGTGCAAAAGCGTCATTATGGATTTTTCCAGCTTTGTCCACTGGAATATAATCATGTCTTAAAATCACTTTCATTTGGAAAGCAATCTCAGGTTGTCAAAAACCATGCACTATGTGCACCATATGCATCATTTCATAGGATGATTTTTCTTGCACAGTGCTCCCAGATATTTGGTGGAATTTGATGTATTTCTCTTCATTTCAGAGCTTACGAAAATGCTGGCACTCAGCCATGACATCCGCCATCCAAGTAAGTAACCAAGGAACTATTTCTGTCCTGCTATTTTCATGCTGACTCATTCCATGACTATCTGAGAAGCCGAGTTAAGACCGAAAATTATTGCTTTGAGCTTTGACCAGTGCCTTCTTGACCAATGTTTTACTAGGATTCTCAGAGCCTGTGAGACTTTGTGAATCTGTGCCATTTTCAAGGTCACATATGTGAAGCATGAGAGCACACGAATTTCACTTCTGCCACTTCTGTTTTCACCTCAGTTATTCCTCTGAAGACCGAGCTTGCGTACAAGATTTTGGAGAGAGGTCGTGTGCGCTTTTGGCTGCAAGCTGAGAACATCTCCTCTGCTGTGACCTACAAATTCTTTGCCAATAACAAGGAGCTTGTCAACTGCGAGGTAAGCAACAACAAGACTCATGCAAAGCGACACAGTCAGCAGCGTAAGTCTTCGAGTGCTTGGTGAGAACTGCTTTAGGTTTTATATTAAGTTGACCCTAGCGTGCACTGCACCATACACCGTCTCACCCCGAATGCCTCCAAGAAAACGTAATAACGAATCCAAATAAATTGCTTAAAAAGCCAGCAGAGGCACCGATGAGGACAATTTGCTTCCCTATTTGTATCTCTTTCATGTTGTTTTTGCTCCAGCAAACTAAAATGACACATGATGTAGCCACGGGCATTATTGAGATGGTGCTGGATCACTTCACTGAGGACCACGAGGGGACATACGCCGTGCAGATTCAGGACGGAACAGGAAAGGCTCAGTCCTCTCTGGTGCTAATCGGAAATGGTGAGGATATACACAAACACACACAGATATATATATATATATATATATATTCCCATTATTATTTGGCAGCCTTAACCCTAGCTTCTTTTTTCCCCTCCAGCTTTCAAGGCAGCTCTGGCTGAGGCAGAATATCAGAGGAGGGAGTACATCCGTGTGAAAGAGGGTATAAATCACAGAGAAGCAGTAGAAATATTAATGTGTGGTGTATGAATACACATCCTCTATTTATTTTTTTATAGACCATACCTATAAAGGAAAAAAAACACATTAGGGAAAAATCTCTCACTCAAAAATTGCTCATGATATATTCTAACATAATTAGCAGGGTATGTTTCCCAAAATATTAGACCCTGGCCAAGAGTCCTATTCGAACATTCATTGTTCATTCTGAATAATTTATTTATATTTGTTACACTTCAATAAAAAATGTAGACCTGACATTTCTCGCAGTAGTGGTAATTAATAGTAAAGCAGTGAAGGTGAAAATGGTCTGAATTATAGTTATTGGGTCTCAAGTATGGACATGCATAAAGATTGTTATTCTACGTATAAGGATATAATACAAGCCAAAATGCAAATTAGTGAAAAGCAAGGTGGATGCATTTATCATGCTTCAGATGTAAATCTGCTCATTTTTCATTGCTGCTGTGAATTGCTTCATCAACTGCCAATAATCTCCCTTTTGCTAGGACCTCATTTTAGCCAGTTCCTGTCTGTTCATGTTGGGGAAGATGCCAGCGTCAGCCTCATCTGCAAGGCGAGTGAAACCACATTTGTGCCTCAACACACCTCAAACAAATGGCCTGCGTTTATTGTCAGTGCCAGTCCGAATGACTAATGTGTCAGGCTTTGTTCGTCTCATTTATAAAGATATCATTTTGGTGGCTTGGTGTTCAGAGGCGCACTGAACAACTATATTTCAGGCTGGCCTGATCCTCGCTGCCTGATGTCTGATGTATGTCCTCTCCTCTCCTCTCCTCTCCTCTCCTCTCCTCTCCTCTCCTCTCCTCTCCCCCCCCTCTTCTCTTCTCTTCTCTTCTCTTCTCTTCTCTTCTCTTCTCTTCTCTTCTCTCCTCTTCTTTCCTCAGGTAGCCAATCTGAAGAAAGATTCTGCATTCCACTGGTTTAAAAACGATGTGGAGTTGATACCTGATGTGCCTGCTGACCTGAGTTCTGGAGTCTGCAAACTCCCGCTGTCTGTGGTGAGCTCTTGGATTCATTAAAGGAAATAGCAGTGCAGTTACTCAGCTTAGCCAATAAATAGAACAAATTTGAGGGACTGCTGGAATAACAGTGCAGCTTGAGTAGCAACAGATGTCGTTCAAGTGCACAACATAGTCGACATTGTTATCTGTATGGAATAATTGCATGATTCATTTATTCCTGCTGAATTGCTAAGGCTTTAATTTTTTCCTTTCATAAGTTTTATGTTCCCATTGTTTGCAGAGGTTAATCAAATTTTTTGCAGTCTTTTGGTTTTATAATAATGAACACGTCGATTTATGTTTCTCAGCAGATCGCATTCAAAGCTCTGATGTCGGTTAATGGGAAAAACGAAGTTTCAGATGCTTGTAGTAATAACTTAGACGCTCTTTCTAATTTCATGATTAAAGATTTTTTTTTTTTAACTCACAGGAGAAAATAGAAAATTTAAATTGATGATGGGGAGAAAACTGGGGAGCCAAGCACATAGGATTTCATGCTGGAGAAATAATGTTTAATTATAATTTTTAAGCTGTGAGATCTGAACCTGAAGTGGGTGTGGCCTAAATCAGAAGAAAAAAATGAACCTGTTCATATGAAATCACATGACAGCTCACAGTTGGTTTAACTAGGGATGTCACACACGTTTTTTTTACGTACTTGTCCATGATATTTTCTAACAAATGATTCTGATTCCCAAAATATAAACAAATTACAAGAATAATTTCAACCAGGCAGTTACTAAGAATGAATGAATGAATGAATGAATGAATGAATGAATGAATGAACCCTGGAAGTGCATTTTGCAGCACCTCACATTCTTAATAATAAATATGGTCTTTCTTTGTCCCGCAAGCTTTATACCTGCCTGCTTTTTTCACACTCACAGCCTTCAAAGCAAAAACGTCCCACTTGTAGAACTTTTTTGTTTGAGCTCCTTGTCCTTAAACGCATACACTGATCAAGCATAACATTATGACCACTGACAGGTGCCGTGAATAAGACTGATGTCCTCATCATGGCACCTGTTAGTGTGTGGGATCTATTAGGCAGCAAGTCAACATTTTGTCCTCAAAGTTGATGTGTTACAAGCAGGAAAAATGTGTAAAGGATTTGAGTGAGTTTGACAAGGGCCAAATTGTGATGGCTAGACGACTGGATCAGAGCATCTCTTGTGGGGTGTTCCTGGTCTGCAGTGGTCAGTATCTATCAAAAGTGGTCCAAGGAAGGAACAGTGGTGAACCGGCAACAGGGTCATGGGCGGTCAAGGCTTACTGATGCACATGGGGAGATAAGACTGGTCCGTGTGATCTGATCCAACAGATGAGCTACTGTTGCTCAAATTGCTGAAGAAGTTAATGCTGGTTCTGATATTAGGCAGGTGGTCATAAGGTTATGCCTGATCAGTGTATAGTTGTGTCTCCTATTCATATTATCTGTTATAAATAGTGTACTGTACATGTATCCAGTTTCATCCCACCATAGGTGCACCAGTGCACCAAACTTTATTGTCTTCTTGTTCCTAACCACAGATTATTTACATTTTTAGCCACTGGCATCACTGTAAAGGTTTGCTGTTCTGATATGACAGTTAAAAATCCCCTGCTTGTCTCCAGTAACTAGTAGATACAACAACCTGCACAGGTTGGCATAGCTATCATGATTTTTCTTAACGCATATAAAACTGTAAAATACAGCAAAATGTTAATTAAGGCATTTAAAGCAAGTGAGTTAATGAGTAATCACACATAAATGTCCTTATGGGAACGTAAACTAGATCATAGACATTGTGGTCAATTACATAATTATACAACAACAGGGAGTAGGACACAGATTTCCAAGCTAATTATGATGGCTTCCTTTACAAAGCTATGGGCTCAGAGCAGACATTGAAGGAGATTTGTGCTTTAGCAATAATTAAAACACTTTAGTAGTTCCAGCAGTGGGTGTTTTTAACCTCTGCTCACCCAACCACCACTATCTAACATTTCATTTAGAAGTCCCAGGAATGGGATGAGAGCATATAATACTACATAAGCGAGCTGCCCACAGAAAACATGCTGGAGTGGCCTGTGTCAGCAAACACTGTGTTCTGAATTTCTGCCCTCAGTTCTCCAAGAAGGACGTGGGTGTGTACAAAGCAACGATCAGTGATGACCGAGGACAAGACGAGTCTCAGGTTGATATTTCGGGGAAAGGTAATAGCGCACTCACCTCCGACTGTTGCAGTTTAGCAAATATTTCTGCACTAAAAAAAACCCTCTCCTTACTTTACCTCTTCTTTTACCTGCAGTCTTTGACAACATCATTAACGATCTCTCCCGTATTGCGGGTAGGTATCACATTTGCATGACAACATATCTGTGGTCTCAGAATGAAGTCAGCATCTAGTCAGTACATAAACGAAGATAGAACACTCAAAAAAAAAAAACGAACTACAATGAAGCTTTCTTTAGCATGGATGTAGGACGGCTGCTGAGTCATAATGAAGAGCAGCCGGATATATCGAAACCTTTTCTGCTTACACAGTCCAGCAAAATGTCAAGCCTCGGAACAAGAGTACGTCTTAAAAAGATGATTCTTTTAGTCTGTCCTAACACACTGTACACAATGACTGAAATCTCCATATACCTAGTTGACATCGTCTCTATGTTCCCAACCAAATGGTTTGCTTTTTGCTGAAAATGAAAAGAAAAACATGATTATTTAGTCCAGCGATGGGGAAAAAAATGATGTTTCTGAGCTGCAGTGAGTCATACTGTAATAGTAATTGACACTCAGTGCTTTGTCAGGAGTCTGGGGTCAGAATCGGAGGAAAATTAGAATTAATACATCATATGCCAGCTCAGATGCGTCAAATGCCATCATACCCGCACGTCAAGCATAAAAAAAAGAAGTCCTCCTCGATAAGAGAAGAGAAAAAGTAAACGTGTGAGAGTATAGAGAAAAAACCAAATGACAGATTAAGTGTAAAAACAAAAGGCATGACAAAGATGAACAGGTAATATGTTTACTTTATGCTGGTGAGAATCAAAAGAAAGAAGACAGTATTTTTATTCCCCTTGTCAGCCAAACAGTGTCTAGTGGAATGTGTTGGGGTGTCTTACTGTATTTTTCTGTTTCAATCTAGGTTATATCAGGTGTGCTGACAGGCTGGAGAACAAAATACACAGATTAGACTAGAAAATAAACAGATGGAGTAAATATAAATACACGTGGTAGTTGATAGCTGATAGATAGTTTATTATGTGTTATCTATTTTAACTAATTACTTAGAAATAATGGGCTGGCTTTTTGGTCGAATCACCTTGAGCCACTCATTAGCCGTATTTCTGCCTTGTAGGTGTAGTTCCTGTCTTCCAACATCCCTGCACTAATCCCCTTTTCCCAAACCAATCAGCAGTTACTCTCCCCCAAAACCCCACAGAGCACCTCAACTCAAAGCTCATGTGTTCAGTAATAGAAAAAAAAAAAAACACAGTCTAACTTTTGTTTGAGAAAGTGTCTGTCCTTTTTTTTTTTTTTTTTTACATGAACAGGGTCCAGCGCATCCGAGTTGGTGATCCAGTGCACTGCTGAGGGCATCATGCTGCAGTGCCACATGAAATATTACACAGAGGAAATGAAGATCCACTGGATGCAGAAGTACGCTCATTCTCTCCTTCCATTCCCTCTCGAGAAAGGAAGTTCCTGAATAGAGTGATGGAAATGGCCATGGAAATGAGATATGCATGCTCGCTCACACCTCCGAGCATGACGGCGGCCCTGCATGTAAACACGATTTGGAGATTTTTGTCTATAATTGTGTTGCTTTAGTGTGCGGAGTGAGAAAACAATTATTGGACAATGGTAAATTAACAGGGCCGAGTGACAAGAAACCGGCGTGTCTGTCAACACAAATCAAATCTATCAGATTTACAGTTACCTAATGCTTTAGCCCTGAAGTGCAAACTGGAACCATGCAGCATGCTAACACTGAGCTCATTCTGAGCTCATCTTGCATTTACTTGGCAAATTTGCGTAAATGTTCTTAAACTACCGTGAATGTTCCTTATCATTTCTGGACCGAGGTGTGCACTGAGACGACACTGAGAGCATTTCTTGCAGTGACATAAAAATTTTCCTTCCCACAGATCACTGACTATCTAAAATGCTAGCAAATTTCTATAAGGAAACAACTGGAAATGCAAACTGCTCATCAATACACTGTGTGCATAATGTACTGTATCACCTTTATATATTTTTTTTTTGTATTTGTGTTTAACAGGGCAACTAAAATCACTGCCTCTGAAAGGATGCGTGTTGGTGGCACTCCAGCCATGGCCAGTCTGGAGATAGTCGAACCCATTGAAAAGGACAAAGGATTATATACCTTTGTGCTGACAGACAGTGAGAAGACGTACACTCGCACCCTTGAACTGTCTGGACAAGGCAAGAAGAGCTGACTGACTTTACTTCATCCTTAAAAAATAAACAGTTTGTAGGATTTATAGCATTCTCAGGGCAGTTAAGGGGCAGTCTTGTAGGAACAAGCAAAGGTCTTAAGAGAAAGATTTAACTCTGCACCCTGTTTGATGAATAAATATAATGTACTTGCAAAATGAATAGGGTTCCAGACACAACATTAATGGAAATTGGCCAGCTCAGAGCTCCATGTGAACTGGTGTTGCCCAAGGATCTGGCAGGTCTTCTAAACTCAGGAACCATTTTTAAAAATCTCCTACATTCCTTGCCCTATTTTTCTACAAAATGGTGTCTCTGGCCATAGCTACACTGACCCGTCCCAAAAGGCCAGTGCGGTAGCAGTAGACACCATCTAACTGGACAATTCCAGTAGTGAGGTACTGGTAACAATACATCAAAGGTGCAGATCCTGGCTTTGGCAGCAGTTAGTCCGCAAACTGTCGAGTGTGCTGCCTGAGAGCACTTCCAATCAGTCGGGCAAAGACAGTAATTAATTAGAAAAAAAAGGCAGAACTCTACAATGCACCAAAACATGGCCATTAAAATAATGAGATATCATTTTTTTTCCTATGCTGTCCCTTAGAGGGTTGTAATGTTAAATCGTTTTTCTCTTTCCAGTGTGTCATTTGGGCTGTGCTTAACATTTATTTTCTTTCTGTCTTTTATCCACCCCTCCAGTCTATGATAATGCCTATGCAGAGTTCCAGAGACTCAAGTAAGATAATCATCGCTTGGGAAGCTGCTTGCTTCTCTTGTCGTCCCTTCAATGTTTAGAAATGCAGAGCATGTGTGGCGCATGTCAGTGTGTGGATAAAATATTAGCGTGTGCGCTAATGAGCCTGCTAACAACGCCATTCTTCTGTTGCTTTTCAGAGCGGAAGCATATGCTGAAAAGAGTGAGTACACTCATTCAAGTCCTCGGCGCTTGTCACAGCTTCTTTTATTGATATAATTGCATACTTCAGTCTGACTGGCTGTGCGACGTTTATATTTTCAGATCGTGGCAAAGTCGTTGGCGGTCTGCCTGATGTTGCAACCATCATGGAGAAGAAGGTTTGGCATCATTTCAGCATTGGTGTACCATAACATAAACACTAAAGACATCAGCAAAGGCTTGCGGCCATAGGTTTTTGTACTACCGTAATAATGACATAGCGCCCCAAAGGTTGAGAGGCTATCACATTTGCTACTATTTAGTGACATTTTAAAGTAACCCTTTAAATGGCAGTTCACAACTGGGTTTAGTCTAGCAGGTGTACTTCGCATCACCACAAGTATCAAGGCACACACAAACGAGGTATTATCATTATCCAGGGTTGCCAGGTTGGAGCAAAAATGAGTTCTCAAAAACCACACAGAAGCCCTAAAACTAGACAACCATTTTCCCCTCATTTTCTCAGCCCCCAAGTCACTGTAGTGCATATATATTTCTGATCGCAGAATATTACCAACTCCATAATCCCTTTTTTCTCTGCTCCAAACTTTGCAGCATATTGTACAATAGAAATGGTTCTGTACAGCATAGGCACATACACTTTGCCTTGTTTTGCAGAAATGTATCACATTTAATTTAGGAGTATGTGCTATAAAATAAGATCCTGTCATCTGCAGAATATTTTTTAAAGTAGCTCAATTTCACATAAATATCACAACCCTGGCAACCCTGTCGTTAAGTGTCCTGTCCTTTGTCCCTCCTGCACTGAAAGTGTTCACAGAGTGTGCATGGGGCAGCAGGATTCTTTACCCAGTGGACCTCTTTTAGCACTTGCTGCACTTTCCATTTTGTCCATTGGTGGAAAAAATATGTGTAAATGGGGCAATCAGAGCAGTTCCCCACTGTTACACAACATCTAGAAAGGCCAGGAAGTCAACAGAACGTTAGTTCATATCTGTCCAATTGCAATTTATTTACATTGATGGTCTTCAAAAGAGGTTATTAATATTTATGATGTCATTTATAATGCATCGAGTTGTGAAATTTATGAAGATTAATGTTTTTGCTGTACGTGGTGACGCACCTGCCTCTGTGCATCACTGAAAGACATGTACATGCATTCATTTGGGTGTTAAAATTGGAGGAAAACAGCACTAAAAGAATCTGCACAGCTCATACTGGGTAGTAGTGAATTTTGTTCTGCATTTTGCAGACCATTAATTTGGCCCCTGTGGTAATGATGCGATTGCATTAGTGATCCTAGGCACCACAGGGCAGTTTTGTAGTGATCCCGAATGGTGTGTGGTGGTGTGTGAACAAGCCAGAGGATCATCTGCTCTCTTCATTACGGATAGCATGTGCTTGGGGGGTAGATGATACTCCTTCATTGTCTCCGGACTTGTAATCCACTGTCGAGGAAGCTGCAAGGAATGTTGTCTATTCAGTGGATCCATCTGAATAGACAACAGTGGAAATGTCAAACACCCTCTCTCTCACTCTCTCCCCTTCTCTTTCTCTCTGTTTCTTTTACCAAGTGAATACAGTAGGTCCATAGCTGTTAGGTCCCATTAAAAGGCAAGCAACTACCGTGTAGGACATTAGCAGGACTCTTATAATGGACAGTGCTCTAATGAGAGCTCCCTTAAAGCTAGAGTGTGGGCAAGATGCTCATTGTTATAGAGATCCCAAGGTCTTGCTGAAGCAGGGCCATTATTATAGCCACAGGAGCATTATGAGTCCAAATGAGCAACCTTGTTTATACCTGTTAGTGTGAGCACAAGTTGAGTATCAGTTATATTTTGTAGCAGAATGTTTACAAGAAAATATGTTCTGAGGAAGCTATTTACCATATTGCTTTCTAAAAGTACTGCTTTGCCTTTAGGAAAATGTGACATCCAATTTAGAGTATTTACTATTGTTTACAAATAGACAAAATGACATGAAGAAATAATGCTGGGGCTGATTTCTTTCAAGCCCAGACTGTAGATCCAAGCAGACACTTAGTGCCAGACTGGTGATTATACAGAGTCAAACTGCCCCTAGATTTCTATCTACATTGGGTCTAATATTACAGCATGCTTTCTGTACATCCATAATCATTTAAGGTGAATGGGAAATACAGTCATAAGTGTAATGAATTAAGGAAGTAAGGTGGAATATTTAGTTTCATCATCTCTTTTCAACCCATTTTTGGAAATGTAGGGTGAGACGAAGGATGGACATGTTGCACCAAGCCTCAAACCATACTCATACGGAGATTAACATTTGGAAAAGCCATTAGCCATAGACTATGGCAGTGTGTTGCTGGCTGGCTGCCCTGCTGGCACTTTAATCAAATTTCACATAGTTCAGACTGTAGACTGTGCTGAGCTTTATCAGTCTACATTCTGAACAAGCTGAAATCAGATACCCCAGTATTATTTTAGCAAGTTCTACGTTGTCTATGAAGTTATGCTTTACGATGAATAAAAAGCAAAATTGTTTAGTTCCTTTGTATTTTGCTAATCTCCTGAAACAGTACAGTTTATTCAAGGATTGCAGCATTTGTTTCATGCATTGCCCTTAAATAGTAGTCAACATTAGAAATGCAGCTCTTAAGAATTCACTTAAGTTCTTCGATTATTTTTTTTTTTTAAACCACTCAACCAACAATCAGTGTACTATGATGGGGATTAGATTAAAATAATGAAAATTGTAGACTACAACCCTGAGTGTTTCCCTGTCATGGATGGTTTTTAAAAAAATCCTCTTTAGTTTGCTAAGAACCCTTGACTTCAACAAGATTCCCCATGGAACTGCTTTTCTATGCACGCTAGATAATTTTAGATTTAAAAAATCCCTTTGTTTAAGAAGCATTTATTATCTCCTGTCTGTGTTTGGTTCTCTGTAGACCCTGAGTCTGACCTGCACAGTGTGTGGTGACCCAAAACCACAGATCACCTGGTTCAAGAATGACCAGGAGGTGGAGCCTGGTGACCAGTATGTGATCGCGCTGGACTCTGGCAAGTTTGCCAGCCTCACCATCAAGGGTGTGACTCTAGATGACTCAGGCAAGTTTACCATGTGCGTGCAGAACAGATTCGGTGGCGAATCAGTGGATGTCATTGTCAGTGTCTACAAGCATGGTGACAAGATGCCCGACATCAAGCCCTCACCTGCACCCAAGAAAATATTGCCTCCAACTCAGCCCATTGTACTCCCTACCCCCAAGGTGACTACCCCCACCCCTGGTCCTGCCAAGACCACAGCTCCATCCTCAAGTGCCAAATCAACTGGCCTGAAGTCCCCAACTCCTTCCCGGAGGAAGTAAGCTGTCCTATTCTGGACAAAAAGAAGCAGCAGAAAACAGAATAATGGTCTATTCAAAGTTACATTAAAAAGATGCCATTTTTCATCATTGACATTGTTTGGGTTTATAGTATCTAAAAAATTGAGTAAAGTAAATAAAGAACAACAATGTACAAGAGGAGGGGAGTCAAGTTAGATTAGATTCCTTTCCCACCGCCTACAAAATGAAGTGCTAAACTGTTTGGCATCTGGCTTACTTCAGCGGTGTGGGTTTCTAATGGATTTGGCTGCCTCTGCCTGGAGGTCCCTTGGTGAAAAATGGCCAGTGTTTTGATGTTTATTCTATTTATCTCTATTTTTTAAAAGCTGCACTTTCAGTCAGGTGGTGGAATCTTGAGGCATTTGGATGGATAGTCCACAGAGTGCTGGGTTTCTGCTACAGCATTTCAGATAAACCTCTTCTTCTCTCATGTCCTCTCCTTTCCTCGTCTCCATGACCTTCTGCCTGCATGTGTGTTATTAAACACGATGTAGTAATCATTTTCACGGTGTTGTGCTTGTGTTGCTTATATGACACACACACACACGCACGCACACATTCACTCCATGAATGCACAAAAGCGATAAAAGCGTTCAAGCCTTTATGAATTGCATCAGCATCTTCCATCACGTCTGTGTCCCCACTCACAAGATGTTCCACAAACTTCCTGTATACGGTACGTCATGCGTGGACCAGAGCCTTGTTCCAGGTTCAGTGTGTGACGTTGTTCTGAATCACGTATTTTTAGGAACGTAGCGTAAGCTTGGACGAGTCTTACTGTCTTAGATCTCTTGATCAGGGAGCACATTCGTTTTTGTTTTGCTTTTCATTATCCATCTTCTCTGCCTTCACAGGAACGATTAAGCATTTCAGATCATGCAGTAAAAATAGTTTCTTTTCTAACCTTCTCATTTTGATGATTAAACTGCTCATGCAGTCATTGCACTTCAGTGGGAATTTGATGAAAATAATTAAAATGTAGTGAATATTGAGGTTGTTTAGATTTTGAATTTGACTTTTAATTAAATTGTGCATATTTAATCACTGGAAATTATTTGCGTAGATGTCATGTTTCTCAGGCAATCCATAAATCCTACACTTTCCACGCCAACCCTCCCGCCTCCCCCCAGCCCACCTCACCCCCACCCCCAACAGCATGTTTACAAGATGTCACCTCATGATGTATCATTTCACCCTATGGAAAAATATCGATTGTGTTTGCACACTTACTTGGGCGAGATCCCACGGTCTGTAACAGATTGCAGCACTCAAAACTATTGTTGCTTGTAGGACAGTGTGAAACGGAGTGTAGAACCCTGCAAAATTAGGCAACCACATGGTGGCAGTGGTGCATCACATGCGTCACCGATGGGAGAAACCACTCTGACACCAAATTATGGGGCTCAATTTTTACACATTGATTTGCTGTGGGAAGGTGAATCACAGAACTGGGAGATGTGGGCAAAATACCACACCAAATACACTAAGTCACTGGATGAGTCAAAAAATCTTCTGTCGAAACCATGCTCTGTCCAAGTGTTACGGCAAGCGTGACAGCATGAAATATAACCTACACAGCCTCAGCTCTGAAATGGGTTTGTGTGTATAAGTGTAACACTGCAAAAAATTCACACACATTCTCTGAAAGTTTAAAAAAAATGGAATATAAGACACCAGTCAAAACTTTGGACAAGCTAGATTTTGTGTATACACATATAGTTGTCTTTTGATAAAGGTTATGCTTGAAATTTGTATCCAAGTTAATGCCCATAATCAACACTAAGTCGTTTTTATGTTTAACATTACAAAAAACAACAATAGACGGTTTTCACACATTCAGGATGTATTCCCACCTCATCCCAGTGTTCCTGGGAGAGGCACTGGATCCCTGGCTCCATGGAGATACTAACTAAGACAAAGTGGTTGCTAAAAGTGACTAAATAAATCAACAGTTTCAAACCATTTTCATTTAGAATGTAGCACAAGCAGATTCCAAGAGGGTGCAAAGATTCATCAGGAATTACAAATACAAATGAATTATGATTGGATTCAAGCTTCTATTCGTCTCAGAATAATTCCATATGTGCTAATTCATATGGTTTGTTCATTCATTTAATTCATTGATCCTCAGAAACTGCTTTAGTATGGTCAGGGTAGTGGTGGATCTGGTGTCCATCCCAGGAACAACTGGATGTGAGGTGGAAATACAGCCAGGATGTGAAGTCCGTGACCAAAACACGTTCAAATGGTCTCCAATTTGGAACAGCATTAGGAGGAAACCTAAGAAGACATGGCGAGAACTCTGTGCAGACAGTAACCAGAAATCATCAGCAAATAGGGGACATTCATTAGAGCATTAGAGCAAACCTGAAAAGAACAGCAGAGTGACTGTTTGGCATTTGATGGGATGGGCCAAAACGTCCGCTAATGGTCCCACTGCTGAGTGCACCAGACATTTCCACTCGCAGCTAATCCCTCAATGGCTATAAGTGCTTTGAGGATCTGCCAGTTTTCACCACAAAGAACAGAACAGAAACATCCAGAAGCACAAAATGTATTACAGTCCTTGTGTACAGTCAAGAGCAGTTTAACAACCATTCCTTGTCCCATCTGCTTGTTCAGACAGCCTGAGCAATTTGTGCATCTGAAGCCATGTTGGTTTTGAATGAACCATGCAGAGCCAGCTTATGCCTCTGGATTGCCTGCTGTCTTTCTTCTAAACTTAATCAAGGCAATGATTCAGTATATTATCCCTCAGCAACAAATATTTTATGAGATTTTGCTCAGTTATGCAATTATAAATATGTCCTTTTAAGAAGAATCAAAAACTTTCTTCCGCATTGTTTTCATTCTAATGATATTTCTATCAGTCAGGAAAATGAGAGATATATTTATTTTAGTGTGACGTCACAACACTCTTCAATTCTCTACTCAGAGAATGTTCTACAACGGCACCCAGTGGTTCCAGCTGTAACAGAAATGATTGATATGGGTTATATTAATAAACTCGTTTTTAATACATTACTGTTGCTATAGTAACGGCTCATACATAGCCAGTTCTATGGCAGATGCTGTACATAATCTAAGACTAATAAAAACATGGAGTGATGAAACATACTATTGCTTAATAAAGAAAAATGTATCATTATTGATGTGGGTATATTTTTTTTTTTTGGAAGGAGGAGAAACACTTATGGAAGGAGTCTCCAGAGTCAGTAAGTTTTCCTTAAAGGACAGAACAATGAAGTGTTCACTGATGGAGAAAACCACATATCATATATCCCACATATCATGCCAACCCAGTGCTTGCTATTCCTTACTTCATAAATGAGCTATAATAGTTGTTTAATGTTTATTTATCACATTTCATGTAGTAAATAGACATTTTATATTCACACAGATTAAAAAAACACTACCTTTTAGTTTAATATTCATGTACACATACAGAATGTTAACCATTTATTCCACCGATGTTTCAGATTCATAACTACAATGGCGTTTCCATTAGGACACTGTATAATTTTGTATTATTTTTGCTCATTTTTAACACGTTGTTTTTTTCAAGGACTTTGCAAATGCCAGATAATTCATCAGTGTGTAATCATGACAAGCTTGTTTGAGTTGATATCCGCTGAAACAGATGAAGAATGGCAGGTTTTTGGCAACGGTTTAAAACAGTATTTTATTTAAGCAGGCTCTTAACATTTTCATCGATAAGAAGGGAAGGTTTTATTGCTGAAACGACACAGTTTTGTTTTTCGTCTCTACAGAAGTCATTAGCAGTGACTTGTATGCAGATGCTAAAAAGAATCACGGTCAACTGTTCTGCTGAATGTGTGTGTGTGTTATACCAGAAAGAATCATCAAAAAGTGCTTTATCCTTGTCAGAGATGTGCTGGATGTCTGGGAGGAGGGAGGAACCCAGGGATCCAGTAGCTTTGAGGTGGCAATGTTACCTGCTGCATCACCATGCCACCCAATATTTGGAAAAATGATTAATTGCAATAAACCCTGACATTATCCCTGCATCGCCTGTTTACTTCCCCACATCTACAAAGAGATGGAGAACTTTGAAAGTACATCAAGAACTTTCCTGGCAGTGCTGGTCAGAGTGCTGCAATACAGCCATCATCAAAGTTGTGGAGTCAGAGAAGCTGGGAGATGAAAAACCCATCACACATCAAGGCAGAAATCTTTGGCCATAGTGGAGCTTGTCCAAAACACTCACAATTTCTTTTCTAGAATGGTTTTGGATATAAACATATGCTTAACCTGAATAAATTGGGACATTAGATGAAAGAAATATAGTTATTAATATAGTATATTGTGGTTATAGTGACAACATTACATTCAATGCAAATTACATGTACATGCCGTTATACACCAATACACTAATCGGATTAAAAAATGCAAACTAAGGTCAAACACTAAACCTCTATGTAGCATTGAGTATAATACTGCGACATATTACAGTCACATCATTAATTTGACTCTCACACTTATGCTTATTACTATGAACTTTGTCTCGAGTCCCCGGAATTATAGGCATTTTCTTCTGAACTGCATAAAGAGGAGCACTTTCAAAAGCCAACCTTGCTCCAAGCTATTTCTGCCATTGAGGAAAATTAGGAAATGAGGAGAACATGATTAGAATATGGAAGCGTGGATAATGTAGAAATATTTTCATCAATATGATGTGGCAGCCTAAAGTACGCTAGCCCTATGGGGATGTTAAGCTCATAGACAATTATAGTAAAGAGACTTGCAAACTTGTACAGTTGCAAAGACGCTATCTTGGCACAAATTAGGGGTGGAACATAATGAAAAATCGTACAGCCCAAGACGGCGACGTTGAAAGAAAAATATCACTGCGCATTGGCGCGAGCTTTACATTACCAAAACTGTGCTGAAGTACCATTTCATTTTTCATCTGCCTCTAATGGGTTTGTTCTTTAAAAAGCAATTTAACCTGTTTTTAAAACTCTGTACCTAGAATAATGCGTTTTTGAGTGACCTCAGCGTTTAAACTGTATAAGCATTTCAGCTACGGTGGAAAGTAACAAACTACATGCATTCTCATTACAGCACTCGAGTGCATTTTACTGTAATGGTATTATTTATTTATATATTGTTTTGCTGCATTTATTATTATTTTTGTTAACAATACAGACTAAAATAAAATACAGTGCCAATTTTAAACAATTCACTTTCTACACCCAGGCAAAACCTGATTAAGTCTATATTTGGGGTGTTAAATACTCAGCAGCATCGTCTGAGACTATGGAGCCATCTCTTAGCACGTATCTTTAGTTTTATAAGATAGAGCTTGGTAAATTCTCTGCAAATAACGTGAGCCAACAGGTGTGGAGATATCTTCTGACACCCTGCTGAGCTAGCTGAGTGAGCTAGACTAGCTAGCCAAATCTTTAGCTCTTTTATAATATGAACGCTTTGTATTAAAATGTCAGTTTGATGTTCTTTAGCGATTGTCTGTTGTGGGAAAAATATCTACTGCCCTCAGGATAATGTGTATGGGGCATCTTTGCTAGCTATGTAGGATAGAAATGTATGGATGGACATGAGCTAGCAAATCTAGCAAGCTGCTAACAGCATTCAGCTTAAGCAGCAAAAGTTACCTTTTCGTTAACATACTAGTGGTTTGCACTTTAGTTGAGCTCTAAGTGCTTAGTTAACAAGAGAAAAGAAGAGAAAATAGAAGATTTTCAGATGTGTCAATTGTAGACATATGAAAAAGTCATTTGTAAAGTAAATACTCTATGGACTTACCTGAGCAAATTTCCTGATCACTTTAATTCAAGTGAGATATTTTAACTGAAGTCAGTATGTATTTTCATCACCACTGTGCTTTTTTCCCCCTCAAATTTCCTTAACACAGTCGTACCAATATGCTGTCACACCTCAACCACAATACACTCACCACGGGCCACGTTAGAGTCTCTTACATTTAACACATTCTCCCTGCACAGTTTATGTCCTGCCTATGAATTTATTTTGGGTTTGCAGCACAAGTAGCTTTCAAACCAATTTAAATGAATTTCGAACCAATTTAAATGAATCAACAGTGGTCCAACCGTACCGCTCTCTCACACTCTCACACACACATACACACTTCTGATGCATTCCAACAGATTTCATCCATGAATGGAACTGAAAATATGCCAGAAATCAAGTGCCAGTGGCGCGGCTCTGACTGTCCTGAAAGCTATGCCGCAAATTGAATTGCTGTTTCAGAGAATGGTTTCAGCTGGAATAACAATGGGTGGACACTGTGGTAACCCACACCAGTCAGACGTTCTGCCATTTTATTTTATTTAACTGCAGTTCGTCTGATATTCATCTTGAATCTCTCACTGTGCTGCACTGCAGACTGAAAGTGTATACAATCATCCAGATAAGATGGGAACCGTATATTAGACTTGATCAAAAAATACATTTGACGCTAAGGTCGTTACTCAGCAACTGCAAGCAACGTTAAGGAGGGCCGAAAATTTATGAGGGGGAAACAAAGTGTAGAACAAACATGATTCGTGAGTTATTTTATTGAGCGTGAAGATTGAGCCATGATTAAAACAACCACAGAAACCATGCTATGAAAATAAATGTAAAAATTATTTTTTATTATCAAGTTTATAAAAAAAAAGGTGCATTTCTGTTTTAGGTTTGGGGCATTTTTACATTCACAGCACAGTGCAGTTACTTATCAGCAATTTATTTCATTTTGTCTTGGCTAATTGGCAATTTGTATGAACGGAAAAACCCCACTCCGTACACAAAAAGTGTTTTCTGTCACTAAATGCCATCATGGAGGGCATAAATAAGTAAAGAAAGGCATAAATGTTGAAAACTGCCTCTCTTTAACAACTCAGGTGTAAATGCATTTTTAATGTCGGTGCCATTACATCATTTACTTCTGTGTACATGTGAATGCTAATAAGGCTTCAATTATTAAGTACATATACTGCTCAAAAAATAAAGGGATCACTTAAATCACACATTGTATAATCTGTTGCGAACAAAACGATGTGACAGTGGTCAATGGAAACCAAATTTCATCAACGCACTGAGGGCTGGGTTCAAGATTATAACAAAAAAATCAGAAATTGTGGTAAAAAAAAATTAAATTACAAGCTGATCCAACCTGCATGAATTTAAACATAGCAACTCAAAATGTAAGGCAGTAGTATGTATGACTTCCACATGCCTGTATGCACTCCCTACAATGTCTGGGCATGCTCCTGATGAGATGGTCTCTTGGTGGATCTCTTCCCAGACCTGGATCAGGGCATCAGTGAGCTCCTGGACAGTCTGTGGTGCTACTTGGCAGCTTTACATAACGTTCCAGAGGTTCTAATTTGGATTCAGGTCTGTGAAATGTGAGGGCCAGTCACTGACATCAATGCTTTCGTCATCCAGAAACTGCCTACACACTCTGGCCACATGAGGCTGGGCATTGTCATACACCAGGAGGAACCCAGGACCCACTGCAACAGTATAAGGTCTGACAAAGGCTCTGAGGATTTCATCCTGGTATGTAACAGTAGTAAGATTACTGTTAGCTAGCAACTGGAGGTCAGTGCAACCCTCCCAAGATATTCATCCCCAGACCCACCGCCAAACTGATCATTAGTGAGCATGTCACATGTGCTCAGTGTGAACCTGCACTTATCTGTGAAGAGAGTGCCAGTGGTGGACCTGCCAATTCTGGTGTTCTATGGTGAATGCCAATCAAGCTGCCCATAGCAAGGCTGTGAGCACAGGTCCCACTAGAGGGCATCAGGACCTCATGCCACCCTCATGGAGTCTATTTCTGACAGAAACCTATACACCAGTAGCCTGCTGGAGATCATTTTGTAGGGCTTTGGCAGTGCTCCTGTTCAAACAGAGGAGCAGATCCTGGTGCTGCTGCTGGGTTGTTACCCTTCTATGGCCCTGCCTCGCTCTGCCTGTGGATCTCCTGTATCTTTTCCATGCTTTTGAAACTGTGCTGGGAGACACATCAAACCTCCTTGTGATGGCACATATGGATGTAACATCCCAGAGGAGCAGGACTACCTGTGCAACTGCATGTAGTGACAAGAACCCTAACAAAACACAAACTAGAGACAAATCATTCAGGAAAGATAAGGAGAGAGCAATTGTCTGTCACCAGCACCGGCAAAACCATTCCCTTTTTAGGGGTTGTCTTGGACAAGTTTAATTGACCTGTTGTTATACTGTGATGATTTTGAGCAGTGTATGTATATATATAGGGATATGATTCTTATGCTCTGCATAAAACATGACCATAAAGAGGGAAAAAAATACTGCCACTCAGTGCTTTAAGTGGCAAAGTTGTTACTGCTTGGATTTGCGATGCACTTAGAATAAAACATGCTACAGTTTAAATGACTCCAGAACCTATGGGTTCTTATATAAAACACAAACGTGTACATTTTGTATTTCTTCACAGCAAGATTCTGGCTTACAGGTGACATACTGGTCATATCATGAGCAGTTCAGGCTTTGAAATATTTCCCCTCCTCATCCTGCAGCTGCACACACTGTCTCCATTGCAGTGTTGAACATTATTGCGCTGTGTGCACTAATTTGTCTGATGTAGTGTTCTGCAGGCTCTACATGTTGTTTCATCTTGGCTGTATAACAACATCTGATATGATACTGAACTCCTGAAGCTGTAGGTGTGGATTTATCTTTCTAGAACAGCAGATCTGACAGTAGTTTCTGCTCTTATTTAAATAATATTTAAATAATATAAATAATATAATAAATAATAATAATAATAAATAATATTTAAATATTAAATAATTGTCGTATAGCAACAGTTCATTCCCTGGGATTTGGACAGCAGATGCTACACATAATCTTAGTCTAAGAAAAATGGATTTAAAAAAAAAAAACGTGTAGCTATTTAGGTATATTTAAGTTAGGTAAAATTTATTGACTTATGTACTTAAAATTTAAGTGCTGTGTAAAGATTAACACGTTCTCTATAATAGGAAAGGCTTCAAAAGAGAGGACCTACTGCTTTCTGGTTCAGGATTTGATTCATAATAATATGCAGGGTTTTTTTTTTTTTGTCTTAATAACCAGAGAGCCTAGTAAGGGAATGAATGTTTATAGCTGCTATAAAATAACTGACAAGTAACATGAACTTACTTCCACAACATATAGCAGATCACTGTGTAATAAGAGGAATACAGCACTTCAGGATGTGTTGTTATTGGGAAATATTCCAACTTGGGTGGCTTTGCATGGTATCGTATCACACAACCTCTTGTGCTGTTGTGGGTGAAATAAATTTGTGTTAATCCGTAATGATTTTCCAGCGTTTGCAATTTTTCATGTGTTAATGAATGATGCTTTGTGCACAATTTTGTAGAACCTCCACGGTAGTTTAGTGGATTCCAGTCTCCGCCCGGCATGCTGTTCCTGAGCTTCAGGGGTTTCCTCTGGGTTTTGACATGGGCTTATTGGCATCTCTAAATTGCCTGGAGTGTGTGTGTGTGTGTGAGAGAGAGAGAGATAGATTGTGCCCTGTGATGGACTGGGTGTCCCCCACCTTGTGCCCCGAGTCCTCTGGGAAAGGCTCCAGGCTCCTAGTGACCCCATGCAAGATAAGCGCTACAGAAAATGGATGGATGGATGGAACCTCCACAAAAACTGTTAATTCTTATTATCACCCAATCATGTTTTATTCCTTGAATGTTACTTTTAGCTTGTGGATAACTCTTAATATCAGTCAGCTGGATGATGCTACAGTAGATCCTCATTTAGAACAACACACCCATTATTTGAGGTCATCCAGTGGACTCATCCTTTCAGGTTTACAGCTGAGATTATAATCTGTTTATTCATCAGGGAGGGCTCACTGAGAGTGTAATATGCGTTATGTTTCTAGAGACCTGTGTAATTCCAACAGTATTGTTCTCATCTGAACAATCAGAAGGCTCATAAAAAGAAAGCTGGATTCGGATTGTAAAATAGATTTGCATTTGTAGTTAATTGGCCATATGCTTTCCGCGTATAACACCAACGTTTTTCTGTCCTATACGAAAGCACGTGTTGTAATAACTTTTTTACATTTCAACATCTGCATTCGGTATGTGACCAAGATGTTGTGGGTGTACCGCGCCAAAACATTTCATAAGCTTCAGCAAATGACACCATTATGTGTCTAAGTGATAACGTCTGTCATGTAGAATATACATAATCAGCCAAGTACTGTAACTACAGTCTGTTCTGCTTAATGCTCCATTCATGGTGTGTTTGGAAGTTGTAACTTCTAAATTGTTTCTTAGAACACATAAAACTCAGAAAAAGCTACTTAAACCAGGCCTGTCGCAATTCAGACTTAAACTGAAGCAGAGCAGCAAGAAATTTAGCATGATAACTCTAAATGTGATGGTTAACTTAAAAAACAACGATAATTATGACCAGTGTTGTAAATTTAGCCAAGCACTGCGTCTGTACATTAGGTGATCCAATGCAAACAGGGCTATAGACTCTAGTGATGGGAAGTTCGGATCATTTTAATGACTTGGATCAGCAGAATGAACCAATCTTTTTTGATTCATTTTGTTCATTTCAGCAGAATATAATTACAATGTTATGTGTTAATAGCCAATTACCTCAACACATATCTACTTACGCAAACATTGATCAGATTTAGAATATAACAAAACTATAGATCAACCAAGGTTAAAATGAGACAAACAGGAACAAGAACAGAACTGTCAGGAACAGTTGGACAGTTCCCTCCCAGGCTTGTAGATGGCGCTGGCAGGTGAATTTCGGAAGCCTGCTTCTTCGTGTGTTTTGTGCCATGCCCTTCCTATTGTTTTCATGCCTGTTGTATCACCTGTTCCCCATTTACCTTAATGTCTAGCCCTATAAATAGGGATCCTTGCAGTCATGTCGTTGTTTTAGATGTAGGTTTCGTTTCCTGTTTTTGTTTTATACCACGTCATGTCTAACGTTCAGTTAGTCTACCCTATGTCTCGTGTTTATGTTAAAGCAGTGCTTCGTTGAATGACCACCACGGAGGTTCGGGTTCACACCCCGCATGGCGCGGGGGCGTCCGGACGTGACAAGAACTTTTCTATTTTTCAGAAAATGTTCATTGCACATGTCTTTCGATAATTTTGATGATACTGTAGTTCCTAAATATTTTACACCATTACATTAATATTATTGACTGTAAGATACCGATCCAGGAAGTGGTCACGTGGTGAACGAACGAATGACCGGGGCCCAAAAACTTATCATTTCTCTTTCCGCCATAGACTGAATAGCCGAAGCCTATGAGACTGTCGCTTGATGAACGAACAACTCTGGACATAAACTAATCATGTTTCCAGTACAGAACCTATAGGTACTAAATGAATGATTTGCTCTCTGAGACGACTCGTTGAGTCATATTAAGGATTCGTTCAAAATGAAGAAATCATTCCTGAAGGACACGTCACTAATAGACATATTTAAAATGAGAAATCTTTAAATGTATACAGTGTGAGTGGCCGTGTTGTTTTGACATGACTTGTTATGTACAGTGTACAGTGAAGGAACTGGGAAATGAGTTGAAAGTTAAAGTTGAGGAGGTGTTTTACCCAGTTGTAGACAGGGACATTAACACACTGGTAAAATTGGCCATGTTTAAAGCTATAATCTATAAGCATTTTACTTTTTCCTCTAGTTCAGTAGATCTACCACATGGCACCACCATTATTCCTTGGCTGCAACAATGCAAAGTCTGCAGAGTCACACTTGATAGCAGCAAGAGAAAAGTGAATGAGTTTTAATCCATGTTTATCACTGCGCCTCTGTTGCTTTGGCTTCCGGGTGCTGGGGTAAATAGAATCGTCCACAACTAGGAACAAACACATCATCAGTGCCTTCGAGGGAGCTTCAGTCTTTTCTGGCACTGTAATCTGCTCTTACTTTACTGCCAAAAGTCGAGAATGCAGTTTAATCCGTGAACAGGATTCCTTCTGCTCTAACACAGATTTATTTTGCTCTCAAAAAAAAAAAATAAATAAAAAAATGCAGTGAAACCCATTCTATTAGTGCAGGGATTTGCTTTGTTAATGCAAAAAGAAAGTATGCACACACTTGAAATTACAGTGTAATGAATAACCCCTTTAATTATGTTTTACTCTTTAATTCTGGTCTGGAGTAGGGGTCGAGTAGCATGACTACAAATTATTTTTTTACTAATCGACTAGCAGAGGTGCTCATGCTACCAGCTGCGCTGTGCTGCTCTGCTGTATTTCAGTGCAACTAAATTAAAATACCCAGAAGAACTTAATGGTAGTAAAGCTGCAGGTGCAGATTTCATCTCACATGATAGCTCTGGCGCTAAACAAAGTGGCTTCAACTCGCAGAACTAATGGCATTATGTCGGCAAAGTGAGCATTATGTTACATTATTTAATCTAACGCAAACAATCCTACCACTCAACGACCTGCCTGTTTAATCTCTGGGTTACTTATTACCATCAGGTTAATGACTTACCAGTGTTGCTGCGAGGAGAAAGAGACCTAACACGTAAAACTGTCGAGAAGGCAATGGTCAATAAATGTTATTACTTTGGCCACATTAGTGCACTTCACTGCAAACATCAAATATGAGAAAATCATTTTAGATGTACCAGCATTACAGATTTAAGTTTTTGTACACTTTTGGAACGTCTGCCTTTACATGCACATGAATGTAATAAGAAGTTGACCTGCTCTTTGCAGCTACAACAACTTCAACTCTTCTGGGAAGGCTTACCACAAGGTTTAAGACTGTGTTGCATTTGTGAGGTCAGCCACTGATGTTGGATGAGAAGGTCTGGCTCGCAGCCTCCGATCAAATTCATCCCAGAAATCGGGATGAGGTCAGGACTCTGTGCAGGCCAGTCAAGTTCCTCTACACCAAACTCACTCATCCATGTGTTTATGGACCTTGCTTTGTGCACTGGTGTGCAGTCATGTTGGAACAGGAAGGGGTCATCCCCCAACTGTTCCCACAAAGTTGGGAACATAAAATTGTCCAAAATGTCTTGGCATGCTGAAGCATTGAGTTCCTTTCACTGGAACTAAGGAGCCAAGGCCAACCCCTGAAAAACAACACCTGAATTCAAGGATTTGGAGAGGCGTCTCAAAAACTTTGGCAATATAGTGTATGTACAAGGACTAAAGAAATCCAAAGGATCCTGCTCCTGGAGTAAACTTTTGGGCATCTCGACTTCAGGAGGTAAAAAAGCATGATCCTGTGACTCAAAATTCAGCCGCCACCAGCCATGTGTTACAGCTAATGGACAGTCTGCCTTCTTGTCCTGGGAAGGTTGGAATGATACTAGCTTAATAGATTATTGCAGAAAGATAAGAAAAAAAAAAATTTAATCTTAAGTCATGTCATCCGCAATCAGTCATTTGTGAATTTTCATTAAGCTTCAATAATCTGTGTTTAAACAGTGCAGCTAACGCTCTTGACACATTTGTTTTTCCAGTGTCAATCAGACTGCGGCAATACACGGCGCTTGATCGGCGTCAAAGCATTTCTCTGAGCTCCATGTGAATCTGAATGTTTAGTTTGGCATCAGACCAAGCTGCTAGTGAGAAAACCATTTTGTCTGAAGTTGATCATTGATTTTTGCCTGTCAAACTGACTGACATGCTTCCAGCTGACAGGGCGCCTAATTCAGTAACAGCAGCTCACAGGCTCGGCACTGAACATGAGTAAAATCTAGTCTAGCAGACAAACTGTGTCATTGTGTCACTACGGCGTTGGATTGTTTGCAACCAGCAGCTCTATACCCGTTTGGCTGGAAAACTGAACCAGCGACACATATAGTGAATATAGATCTGTAGTAATAGCCAGTGTATTCATCAGTACTTAAAAAAGACTCTACAGAATACAGTCACCTTATTCACAATGGACAGATCATGTGATCTAAACAGATTCAAATGAATAAAAGACGCACTATTCTTCATTGTTCCTCTGACAGGGTCATAGGATGTCTAGTTAAGACTTGGGGACGGGGATCCGACAGGATGCAACAAAAAAGAGTGGAAAGTTCGTTTGGAAGTGAGCTTGTGATCATATATGGAGCTCACAGCAGAAAGCCAGATGAATGTGCAGCACTGAGTGAGGCATTTACCGCATCTAACTGCCTGGTCAGGGAAGGGATGGCTTAAATTAGGCTACTTGCTTGTACGACTTGCTTGCTTGTTTCTGGGAACACAGTGGTATGGTTCATACTTGTATAAAAAACCCTTCTGGTTTGGCCACGCCAACTTTGAGAACTGCTTTGAAGCAGATGTAATTAGCATCTCCAAACATTGTGCAGATTTAAGCTTTATCATTTTGTTCATTTATAGTAAACTCTGACTATAATAATGCATTAATCCTTACTGTAGTGCTGGGAATAAAAAAAAAATCCTCTCCTTCTGCCTTTCTCTCTTTATTACATCTACTATGTTAAGCTACATAATTAACTTTAAAATAACCACTAGCCGACCCTCGGATTAGCAGGTTGAACAATGTCATTCTGTGTTGGTATGTTTAGGCTAATTCTTTAAGCTTAATGTCTTATGGGAATTTAGAGTCTCACCTCCTACATATTGACAGAGACGAAGATTAGTGCTCAACGTTTGTCCTACAGCTGGATCCCAGGAGTAAACAGAGGTTAAATAGTTTCCTTGAAAGCACATTATTGGAAGACAGCGCTGAAAGTTATTGATTTGCACCGAGGATCACGAGCAGCAGGCTTTCAGGTAACAAGCCACATTTATTTAAAATGCCATTCACGGAAGACCTCGTTAATTGTGCTCTTTTTAGCTTTGCAGACAAAACACAGACAGACTGAGTCAAAACTCCTGCAGTTGTGCAAGCATGGCAAGAAAATATATATATATATATATATATATATATATATATATATATATATATATATATATATATATAAAATAAAATGAAATAAATAATTCTAATATTGGTCTCCCGTGCGAATGGAAAAAGTAGATATGAACAAGGCCAGCAATTCCAAGGCTAAAACATCCATTCTACAATTTTAAGTCTTTTAAGGAGCCAGTATCGAATCCACACACTTCAGAACATGACACAAAGAATAACATTAAGAGCACCAAGACACACAAGATCGTTATGAATCCGAAATGTACAGTGATAAAGGGGATACTATTATCTTTGTTGTATTTAAAGCTTGATCTTGAATGGTATGAAAGCAAGCCATTGCTACTGAAACCACTTATGTTCAATCAGATGAATAACACATTTATTTCCCTCTCATAACCTGAACATTGACCAGGCCTGTTTGACTCACACCTCCAAGGTTGTCCTTCCTTTGCGCTGTGTGTGTGGGGAGTTTGGCATGTTCTCTCCATACTTCAGGAGTATTCCAGGTTTCCTAAACCAGTCCAAAGACATGCATTGGTTCAGGGTTTATTTTCTCTAAATGTGTCTATGATTTCTGTTGAGCAAATAGCTTGTGAAAGCACAAGCATCTGAATGACAAAACTGTCAAAGAAATGTGTAAAATAAAAACTTTAACTGGTTTATTTCGAGAAATAGATTATCATTAAATACAAAAAACTTACTGTTTCAAGCACAAGCTGCTGTGAAATGATGCAGATGGTCAGTCAAACTGCTGAGACATTCAGGTTCATTAATTAAAATGTATGATACATATATAGTATTAAGAAAAAAATAGCAAGCAGAGCAAAAATAGATGAAGCTAGCATGCAGTTAACAGAATGCAGTCAGTGTTCTTTTACAGTAGTGTTCATATAGTAATGTTTGTAATAAATACAAATATCTATCTATAAAAACCATGCACTGGCAGTTCATATGCAGTACAGTATTGTGGAAAACGCCATTCACCTGACAACACACAATGAGCAACACACTTTAATGCACAAAACTGGCAGTAATCATGCAAAGTTTAGTACATTTATATATACAGCTCTGGAAAAAAATAAGAGACCACTGCAAAATAATAAGTTTCTTATGTTTTTTTCTTACAGGTTCATGTATTGGTGAGATGAAGAGTTTTGTTTCATTTTTTGTGAACTGCTGACAATATTTCTCCTAAATTAAAAATATACCTATTGTTATTTAGAACGTATATTTAAAGGAAATAACAACACATCGAAATAACCCAAGATCATGCAGAGCTTTAATAACTCAAATAAAACAAAATGCGAATAATTTGTAAACAAATAGTGTTAATGCTTCGGCTAAATACCATTAAGAGATCAGTATTTGGTGGAATAACCCCGATTTGCATGCGTTCTGGCTCCATGCTCTCCACCAGTCTTTCACATTGCTGTTGGGGAACTTTATACCACTCTTTTTGCAAAAAAGCAAACAGCTCAGCTTTGCTTGATGGTTTGTGACCATCCGTCTTCCTCTTGATGACATTCCAGAAGTTTTCAATAGGGTTCAAATCTGGAGATTGGGCAGTGGTCTCTTATTTTTTTCCAGAGCTGTATATATATATATATATACCATATATGAGTGGGAGAAGTGCATTTCACCACATGCACACGAAGACTGCATTTGACTGTTTATACCAATTGTTTCTTCATGCAAAATGCCGCCTAATTATGCATATAAACAGGCACAAACCACTTTGTACATCTGACCCTCTGAGTCTGGCCATCTCTGGTGGCTTTTCCTGGTGTGCTTTTCATGTCATTTGTATTCCAACACCAAACGTCCCTCATTGCTTCAACGACAAAAATGCATGACACGGAAGGCACTGTCTGGCTTTTTTTTTCTTTTTTTAATTTAGTATCATGCACATTTGCAGCCAAGGTGAAAACAACTGTTGACTAACTACTTTCTTAAACACATCCGCTGCTCCTGCTCTAACATGTTCTCATTATTATGATATACTCCAAGCGTGGCAGATAGTCCGTATTTAATTGAAAACAACAAGGGAGCAAACACTTCCAATGTTTTAGATCAGTGAAACATTGCCTTGTGAGAGTTCGATGTCTGCACTGTAATTTCTGTTTGAGCTGTTATGACTGAACATCATTATCTTCCTCTTCATTGATATGTCCCGGCTGGATTGTGACAGCGAGGTGAAAAACAAAAACAACACCAGCTTAGAAACTACATTAACCTCTGGAGCGCTTGGTTTTTGCAATACTGAGCATTCGGCAGATGATTCTGACATGGAGACGCCACCGTCAGCTTGAGCTGCAATTTCTTGGGACGTTGACTGTCCCTACATTGGCATCTAACATGTGTTATGTTGTTGTCTCTGAGAGAGAGAGAGAGAGAGAGAGAGAGAGAGACAGAGAGAGAGAGAGAGAGAGAGAGAGAGAGAGATCAGAGTGCTTCCTTTAGTGTGAAAAGCAGGCTTACTTATGGAAAGAGTTTTATTAATTTCCGGCAATGGTATTGTTAATATTCATCAATGTCGGCAGGTTAATAACTGCATTATCCACTCATGCAACCCTGGAGCCTTATGGCTGGCAGGCTCACAACATTCATTACCCCCTGTTTTATGGTTGAATAGTTTGTTTTTCAAATTTCAGGTGCCAGTCAATGCTCTGGTCTGTACACTGACACTTTAGGACTCTTCACATTTACAGAGTTTAGCAGACTCACTCATCAAGAGTGATGCATGTAAGTGCTTTATACTTTTTAGCAAAAAAAGTGGCTTTTCTGTGTGTTCAGTGTGAGGTCAAGGACTAAGAATATAATCATGCTGCAACCCTGTTAGAGGGAAATTAGTACAGTGTGAAAGGACACAAGTCAAAGGATTTTTGAAATTGAATTTAATCAGGGCTAATTCAAGTACTTGATAAAGAGGTATGTCTTCTGCTTGATGGAAGCAGGTGAGAGCTGTGTGGACAGTCAGGGGTAGTCCATTAACCCCACCTGGGTGTCAGGACAGAGTAGACTCTTGATGCATGCCTTGGAGAATGAGGAGTCCAGTCGAGCTATTGCTTCAGGTACTGTATGTAGGGGAATGTTTTTTGGCTTTGTAGGCAAGCATCAGCATCCCAGATAGCAAAATAGGTCTGGCCCAGATCTGGCCCACACAATGCACTTACACTCGGCTCACATACCACAAAGAATGACGGCCCTTTGGTCAGCACAGGGCCAGCACTGGTCCACACCACATAAACCAAACCATATCCGGGCCACCTCTGGAATGCCATCATATAAACAGTGCCATCACTGCCAAACCTGGTCCGCATTTGGTTGACATACCACTTGCCATGACAGAACTCAGCCAGCAGTGCCAGCTTATTGCCAGATCTGGCCCAGACCCGTCTGCTATGTGGGATTCTCTTTGTTTTTGTTTGTTTTACCATGTATGTTTCGGTTTGTACTGTTGTTGAGTACCTTTATGTGTTCACCTGTTCTGTGTTTCTCTTTAATTATTGCCTGCATCATATATAACATTATGTCATGTAATACAGCTAAATCTAACACAATAGAAACAACATGCTAGCTTTGTTCCATCATGAGAATGTTGGACAAGAGATATTACCTGTTGTAGCGAACTTTAGAGCAGTGTCATTTTTTTCCATACTATTTGGCACACAGCCAGTGACAGGACGTGAAGTAACCAGTAAAAAACTTTCAGTGTTTCTGTTATGAGACATGCCATAGCATGTGGATTACCCAAACAGAACTATGACACACTTTTAATGCAAGTAGACAGCAGGAATCACAAGAAGCAACTATGTTCAGGGTCATTTTGCTACTAGCAGACAGTGATGCAGGGGTTTTTACACAATCCTTTCCTGCTAGGAAGAAATTTGGATTGGGGTTGAAATGGAAAAGGCTTCAAAATCTTTAGGCAGAAAATCCAAATAGGTGAAGTTTGCAAATCAGTCGGATTCAGTGTTAAACATCCGTCGAAATTCTTACCTGCACGTTCTACATTAGTGGTGCATGTCACAGTATTAGATGAATTGCACAGTTTTAAGAGAAGTTGTATACATGAGTGGTGAGTGGCACAGTAGTGAGACAAATTGGCCAGCTACAGGTTATTTTGGGGTGTTGGATGGTATCATTCATTCGAGTGGTTTTAAGTGTAGAGTGTGTACTGAAGTGCAGCAGCGTGGAAAGCTACAAAGTGCTCAGTGCCAAAAATGATATAGTAAATCCTTTCTGTATAGTGTGCACAGTACATTATATAACTGTATATTTCATGCAGTATGTAGGTTAGATATATAATATGCATATTCTAATTTATGCAGTATGTACAGTCAGAGTGTGCAAATGAAGAGGTTTAAGTCATTAAGTGTCAGTGTCTGCACCATTGCCAGGGTGTGACAGTCACAGTGCAGTTAGCACTAAGAGTCTTAGAGACAGAAGCTGTCCCTGAACCAGGATGTGTGTGTGTGTGTGTGCTGATGGACCTAAGCCGCTTACCAAAAGGGAGGTGTGTGCAGGATGACTGAAGTCCTGCATGATGCTGCCTGCCTTTGTAAAGCAGCGTGTGGTCTAAATGGCCTGCACAGCTGGGAACTGAGTGTCTATGATCCTCACAGGCGTTTTCACCATCCTCTGCTGTGCTTTATGCTCCTGTGTTTTGTGAACTTGCAGTACCTGGATGCCATACATCATTGTATGTTGTTGGTATGGATTGTTGGTTCTATGGTGCAATCTATAAAATCTCCTCAGAACTGTGGATGACATGCAGGCCTTGCTCAGATGTCCTAGGAAATAGAGGTATTTGCCGGCTTACTTTTTAGAGGTAAGTGTGTGGTCAAGTCAAGTCAATTCAAGAAGCTATTAACGCCATTTTGACTATATATATATATAGCTGATGCAGTGCATAGTGAAATGAAACAACAATCCTCTAGGACCTTGGGGCTATCTTAAGACACAGAGCTACATAAGACAACGGGGCTAAAAAGTAAAAGGAACCTATCCACATTAAGTGTATGTGTGCAACCTTGTGCAAACAATGCAAGCCAAAAGACAGTGCAAGACAAGAGACGTTGCAGTCAATAGAATGCACTATATAAGAATTTGCTGACCAGTATACAGTCTGTGTGGATGCTTTGTTTGTGACTACCTAAAGCTGTCGGTGGGGTTGACGCCAAGGAAACTGTTTCTCTGTCTGTCTGTCAGTCTGTCTATCTGTCTGTCTGTATGTGTGTCTGCAGCTACTTTGCTCAAAATTATTTCAATAATGCTAATGTAGATAGCTAGCATATTAGCTAAGTATGCATGTACAGTCAGAGTGCTTTGTGTCATAGATTATAGTCTACCATTTAGTCTTCACTGACTCATGTCAGTAAACTAGCTTGGTTGATTACGGTGGCCGAGAAGTGCAATAACAAATAAGAAAACACAATAACAAATCAGAAAACAAAATAACAAATCCAAAAACAAAACAACCATTTAGACAAACTGGGAAAAAAAGTAGGTATAATTAGCAAATGGAATTCTTACCGGTGATTGGATGAAACATCTGTCATTCAAGATATACGGAAGTACAGCAGGCTGCAGCAGTAGAAAGTTGATTGGTGTGTGTATGAATGCAGCTCTGCTCTTTTAACACTCCTTACATCGTTTAATCTGGAATAGATAGGTTTTTGAAACATACCTGTGTTCTTTAGGTGTGTTTTTAGAGATTGCAAACTAATGTTTATGCCATGATACGCTATCAGTATATCCAAAATCGCGGCATATGAACGTCCTTACTCAAAGTAGCGTTCAATGAATTCCATTTTCTTATTTTCTTTAAAACATTTAAAGTTGCAATCGAAAATGATTGTAAAGTGAATGCTGCACATGTAAAAGAAATAAGTTAGATACACCAAAGTTGATTCCTTACCAGGAAGAGATATTTATGAACAGACACAGATTGCATTATTGGATGGTAGCTACACATACCTCTAAATGGAAGTGTACCAATTAAAAAAGGTCGTAGCAAGTTTTACATTCTGATATACTAAATTTATTTGTAAACTGATATCTCTACGTGATCTCACAAACCCACAGGCCCACATGGGTGACAGTTAAAATGCAGACAGGAAAGCTGAGGAAGTTAGAGCTTGAGAAACAGAATGTGCAAAAGCAAATTAATGAATTTATCCAAGATGGTAGAACCTTCTAGATATTAAAAAGGAAATGGAAAATCAACATTGCATTTGTAGGATATTGAGCACACAAAAAGCAAATACAAATACGTATGTTCCAATATGAATGTTATATAATGTACAGTGATGGGGGTTAATGTGATTGCAAATACAGATTATTTCTACATAGAATTTGCATATTAAAACTCCAGTGCATTGGCCTACTCCTATTTTAGCAGACACACAACACACAAGTTTGGCCAGCTCTAATGTGAAAATGTCATGGCACTGAACAAAGAGCATATTTCTTTAGAAGAAACAGCATATTAATGTAAGATTCTATCATATAACAGGACAAATGTTGGCCTAATCAGTATAATTAGCATACACATATTTTGCACATCTCACATAGTTGGTGTGACTTTAAAAATGTAAAAGTATACCATAGCTGTTAGATGGACTGATGGACGGCCTTGGAATTGGTCAGCAGATTTGAAGATAGATAGATAGATAGATAGATAGATAGATAGATAGATAGATAGATAGATAGATAGATAGATAGATAGATAGATAGATAGATAGATAGATAGATAACAAAAAATACTTAATACCCAAATTTAAGGGTGCAAAATATATAACAAAAAATATAACAAATAACAAAATGTAACACAAATGTAACAAAATATAACAAAAAAAATATGACAAATAATCTATAATAAAATAACAAATATACTAAATATAGAGAGGAAAAAAGAAAAGAAACAGAAAATGGTCATCAAGCCGGGAAAACAGCTTCAACAACTTCTAGGCTTTAGCTTGGTACTTGAGGAAATATTTTATGCCCTACAGCCTCTCTCCCACCTAGCCCAGCAAAGCCAGTTGTTATGGCAACTCCTTACAGTCTTTCTGCCGTCTTGGTCACCATGAATGCCCGAACCACAGAACGAATATAAAAGAAAATCAGATTAGTGCAAGACCTTTTACTACACAGCCGTATCTATTTTCCCAGCATGAGGGGATGGTCCCAACTGACGCCTCAAAAATTAGACAACATAGGATGCTGCCAAGAGTGTCGTCTATTAGGGGGGCCATTTCACTCTGCTTCTAATATCAGACTCAATGTCAAATGTACCAAATCCACCAGCCCTCATGGAATACAGTATTGTTAATCATGCAAATCTGATGAGTGCAGCAGTTGCATAGAGACCAGCTACTATGCTGTGCTGTACATATCCAGAGACCACACATTAACCCAAAAAGTGCAAAACATTCAAACAAACCAAAAACTCAACAGCAAAGCCAAACACTTGACCTGAAATGGAACATATTAAACATCACATGATTGTTGAATGAACACACAAGTATTCATACAAAGATACTTAGGTTACAAGAGAAAGTCAATCTTTTTACCGAATCTTACTGTACAAAGATAACAGCAACTCTAACACAACATCATAAGACTGCTGTCCATTCTCTCTGGTCTCTCAGACTGGCAGGCGGTGTAGCCAATCAGCATCAAGCTTTGATCTCTTCTCCCTTTTATTTATGTATTTATGCAGTTAATGCTGTTATCTTCTGGTTAATATGTGTTGGCATTTTGCATTTTTAGTGTGCTAGTGTGTTATGTAAGAAACAGATATGTCATGAACATGAATACTGGTTATTTGATAAAAGAGACTGATTTTTAAAAACCCTTTTAATGATTGTTCAGATAGTTACATGAAAGTTATTTTGAAAAAAACTATTTATTATTTATTAATTATTTGGAAATAATTCAGTCACAAGTATCATCACCAATTTTAAGGCATGTTGATCACTCAGCTGTTGGGAAACTCTCCTATAGTTCCCACATAGTATGTTCTTGCCAGCATCAGTAACAGCTCTCTGGTGTGGCCAGAGGGGGTAGACCCAGACAGATGGTGTGTAGGATGGATAGTTTGGTCTTAGATCCCCTGGCTAGCTTGCCTTTGCATCTGGATAACCTGTTAAGGAGCTCAATTGCCATGGTGGGAAATGACCTCAGCTTGTACTGTTGAGGAAAGAGCCACTGATTCCACTCTGTGGGCAGCTTCTCCAGCTCAGCACCATTGATTCTGATACATGAGCTAACGAGGTAAGCACCCCAGGTTATATTGTTAGTTCTAACCCATTTGGCTCATTCAGTTATCCTGGACTTCATTCAATTAGTCTGGCCTAACAACCTACATTTCTCCTTGTGAATGTGTTAGATCACAGATGTGAAACACAAAGCCCGTGGGCCAAATATGATTTGCTGCTCATTTCTTTCAGCCCTCTACTACTACTACTACTACTACCCATTTCCACACTGGAGGATTATTTCCTACCTAGAATTCACCAAACACAATGTGAAAGTCTGCTCATGCCACTGATATTAGAGCATGCTACATTTTTAAAAGGATGCTCCAAAGTACAATGCTGTCTGTGAAAGCAGCTCCACTTACAACCTAGTTCACATCACGTATATAAAGTGTTTATTTGAGTTCATTCTCATTATCTCACGTGTCATTACTATACAAAAACTATGCAAGATGCACTAATCATGACTTCATTATTCATAGAAGATCCTGGACCCTAGGTCAAATTTTGAATAATGACCTGATTAATTTGCTCGATTGTTGTTCTAAGGTTAAAGAAAAATTGTCGACTGATGGTATTGTGGTGTTTTCTAAAGCTCCAGCATTGCAGCAGGTTGTATCACACACCGGAACTGCAAATTGATTTTCTTCTTTATTATCACCCTGTCACTTCCTGTCTTCCAGACAGATGCGGTATATTGGTTTAGCAACAAGCTTAACTTTTCAGAATACAAAGATTGGCTTGCAGATTCTCATAGCAATGCCAACAGTATTATATGAAAAACATAAAGCCAGATAATCGTAAACACACAGTAAAACACAAAAATGAACTCAAAGAAAACTCAATATTTCATCACTACTGGCCACTGAATAGAAGAGCGAGCGGAAAAGCAAGACAGAAGCTAGTTGCCTAAGGTAAGACATAGCTGCATAGTACAGAAGGTACTCAAATATTCATTATGGATTTGTAGTGGCATCATCTAATAATGCCATTTGTGTGTCTGTGTGTCTTGGGTTGCAGGGTGAGGAAGGGGTCTTTACCCAGGGAGGCTCTAGCCCAGGAGCCCAGACTTCCATTCCAGAACTACCTACAAATATTTTAAAAACAAGTTGCAGACAGATGAGAGTATGTACGTTCTTTACAAAGGTTGATTTTGAATACATTTTTTCTTTTCTGCTCCAGTGGAATAAATGAAGGAAAAAAAAAAATAATAATAATAATAAAAATATATATATATATACACTACTCACAAAAAATTTGGCTTTTGGGTGAAATTTATGGAAAATGTAAAAAGTTCACGCTACAGTGATATTATATCATGAAAGTAGGGCATTTAAGTAGAAGCATGCAATGGTGATTTCCTCATCTCAAACAATTTACTGAAACAAAAGCCAACAACAGTGGTGGGTATACCACAACAAAAAATGTCAATGTCTCAATAATTTGTCATGTGCCCTTGACCATCAATTACAGCTTGACAATGACGTCTCATGCTGTTCACAAGTCGACTTATTGTCTGCTGAGGCATGGCATTCTACTCTTCTTGAAAGGTGGCCCTCAGGTCATTGAGGTTCAGGGGTGCAGGGTTACGAGCCTCTACATGGCGATTCAGGTCTGGAGAAAGTGCAGGCCACTCCATTTGAGGTACCCCAGCCTCCAGCAGCCGTTCCCTAATGATGCAACCTCGATGAGCTGGAGCATTGTCGTCCATGAAGATGAAATTAGGCCTGTGTTGTTCATGCAGGGGCACAATGACTGGATTAATGATGTTATTCAGGTAGTATTGGCTTGTCACTGTACCATTCACAAGATGTAGGGCAGTTCTGTATTGAGTAGACACACCTGCCCAGACTGTAACACCACCACAACAGTGGCTGATGCATAACGCTCTCCTTGACGTCTCCAACATCCATCATCATCATCATTTCTGCTCAACATGAATCGACTTTCATCAGAGAACAGCACTGAGGCCCACTGGTCCCTCGTCCAGCGTAAATGCTCCCTGGCCCAACACCAGTGCCTGATGGTGTGGTCAGGTACCCTTGCAGGTCGTCTAGCCCGCAGACCACGCTAGTTTCGAATGGTGTGACGTGACACTTGGGTGCTTCTCACCTCCCTTAAATGTGCCTGGAGTTGAGTGGCATTTATCATCCGGTTCCACAGGGCACTGTTCTCAATGAAGCGGTCATCAACGCTTCCCTCTGAGAACATCCTGTTTGAAGCCTCACAATGGCGAGGTACTGTTGATCAATTGTTAGGTGTGGTCTTGGTCTCATGATGTCAAAATGTGAACAGCATGATGAAGAGGACTGTTTAAATACCAATTCTAATTGAACCAGAAAATTTATTGGTCGATTCATGGATCAAACACCAGTTGTGAATTTTGCCGTTAAGCACCTTGTTAGAGAACAGCAAGTTATGCAAAAAGTACTGAAACACTGAACAGTTGGACATGTGCATTCAAAAGTGTAGAGAAGGTCAAATTAAGTTCACCTGTAAAGGTTATAGTGCATTTTAGGTGCATCCTAAACTTGCAACTTTTTTAGGTGCATCCTAAACTTTGCAAATTTTTTGTGAGTTGTATGTATGTATGTGTATATATATATATATATATGTATAGTAACGTCTGGGACTCCCGCCCTATGCGGGGCTCGACCCCAGACGCCCGTGGTGTGTGCGCGCACGCCGGCACACGGTGTAATGAGACCCATGCGCAGGATTCAGCGAAGCACTGCTTTTATTACATTTAAGACGCGACATAGGGAAACAAACGTAACACTAGACATGGCGTGGTTAACTAAACTAAACTAAACTAAACTAAACTAAACTAAACTAAACTAAACTAAACTAAACTAAACTAAACTAAACTAAACTAAACCTTAGCTTGGACATGGAACCTAGCAAACAAAACCCCAACAGAAACCACGGTACAGATAACAATCATGGACCAGGACACAAACACAAGGATCCCTATTTATAGGGGTAGACATTAGGGCTAATGGGATACAGGTGACACAATCAGGATAGGAACAATAGGAAGGGCATAACAAAAGACACACAAAGAAGCAGGCTTCCAAGGTTCACCTGCCAGTGCCCTCTCTGGGCATATATATATATTCAACAGACGACATATATATATATCTGATTCAACAGACGAGCTACTGTTGCTCAAATTGTTGAAGTTATAGAAGTTGATAGAAAGGTATCAGAATACACAGTGCATCACAGTTTGTTGTGTATGGGGCTGCATAGCTACAGACCAGTCAGGGTGCCCATGCTGACCTCTGATGTGAGCATCAGAACTGGACCATGGAGCAATGGAAGAAGGTGGCATGGTCTAATGAATCACATTTTCTTTTAAATCACGTGGATGGCCGGGTACATGTGCATGGGGAACACATGGCACCAGGATGCACTATGGGAAGAAGGCAAGCTGGCGGAGGCAGTGTCATGCTTTGGGCAATGTTCTGCTGGGTATCCTTGGTTCCTGCCATCCATCTGGATGTTATTTTGACATGTACCACTTACCTAAGCAATGTTGCAGACCATGTACACCCTTTCATGGAAACGGTATTCCCTGATGGCTTTGGACTCTTTCAGCAGGATAATGCACCATGCCAAAAAGCAAAAACGGTTCAGGAATGGTTTGATGAGCACAACAATGAGTTTGAGGTGTTGACTTGGCCTCCAAATTCCCCAGATCTCAATCCAATCAAGCATCTGTGGGATGTGCTGGACAAAAGTCCAATCCATGGAGGCTCCACCTCGCAACTTACAGGACTTAAAGGATCTGCTGCTATCATCTTGGTGCCATATACCACAGCACACCTTCAGGGATCTAGTGGAGTCCATGCCTCCACGGGTCAGGGCTGTTTTGGCAGCTACAGGAGGACCAACACAATATTAGGCAGGTGGTCATAATGTTATGGCTGATCAGTATATATATGGCAAATTGACTCATGGCCATTTTATATATATTTATATATAATAGATCTAAAAATAAATTGTCAAAGCTAGATGAAAGAGCCCTCAGGAAGAATCACTCATATCACCATTTGACTGCTGTCCACATTAGCTCACAGGGGTACTGTCTTTACCTACCAACCCTTTTTTCTTTGGTTTCCCTTAGCCTCACTGACATGATCCCCTGCAAACAAGGAAACTATATTCTGGTTTCTGCTGCATTTATCTCTTCTGGTGGTCCAACAGTATTCAGCAGTGCTTTTCTGAGTTTGATAAGAGGGTTTTGTGCCGTGCCTTTTGCTATTCTTAAAGAAAGACCATGATGGCTCACCTGGACAGAGAAGGCAGTCTCAACTTTCCACTTACTAAAATTCAGAGCACTTCTTCTCAAGCACTTCAATTTAAAAAGAGAAAGAAAAAAGTGAATGCCTCTGAGGCAGATAGGAAGCAATAGGGAGTCCTTTCTCACAGCTGTGGTAAACCTGCCAAAATGTTTCCCTGTGCTTTTTTGCTCACAAAGACCTCTTCAGCAGAGTATAATTACAATGTGGGAAGCCAAGTATTGCTAGTCATAACTAGCCCTGGTAGAATGGCAACACTGGTGAAGGGAGCAGAAGAAATCTTTCTGGATTTAACTGAGCACCACAAAACTTCAACCTTTAGTCAGTCTTTCTAAACTCAACACTTGTCAAGATCCATTTTAGTACTAACCTTTTTAGCAAGAGTTAATTTAATGGAAAGACTATATACAAATGACATTTCAACAAAAAAAAAAAACCCCTATGGGATTCAATGTCTGGTCAATGGCTAGAAAACCGACATCAAGTTTAACAAAGCCAAACAAGAAGCGTTCAAGACAGCAAACCACAGATGCTAGATTCATGCAAGTACTCTGATTAGTTGATATTATTTGGGATAGAGTCTGGAAGGCGTTGACCGATAATTAGGCATCACTGAGTCCAGTGGATTGACCAAGAATTAGGCAATTTGCCCCTTATGTAATGTAATAATCAGCAGGAGGAATGGGTACACACAAAAACTCATAACACAAGCAGTCTATCATGCCATTCCAGTGCGTTTTAAGCTATCAATCACTGCTGTGTCCCTGGAGCCTAGCTTTGGAGAAAGAGCCGCTTTCTGCTAAGCGTTTAAAAAGACGTGAACAAGTAAATCAATGCTTGTGTCAGGAAGACGCTAATCACTAAATGAATATCTATCAATATCAATATCAAATGAACTGGGAGAATTATGGTCCAGACAGAAAAGTCACTGGTGTCCCTATACACATTACACACTCATCAGACAAAGTGGCCTCTACAGCACTTCGGAGTTCACTGTATTTGACAGTGAATTAGGCTGTAAATGTATCAAATTATTGACAAATTACTTTTACAGTTTTTCAGAGTGGCAGTATGTGTGTGCCTAGCTTCACTCTAGTTATCACATTAGCTAGAATTAAATGACTGACTACACATGAAGGTAGTCGTCTTCTTGAAACGATTTCAAACAGCGAATGCAGAATCCTAATGATTTCCAGGTGATGATGGTGTCACCTGGAATTCGATATAAAGATCAGTTATACTCTCGACAGTGAGCACAGCATCTATTAATAACTCTGAAGGGTTTAGGCACCCAGTGTGGCAGCAGGCATCTAAGCATTTTCCCTATGGCAATCCCACTTAATTTTACTGCTTGATGTATGGTTGTCTGGTTGTGTAGGGAATAATGATTTTCGTTGCTTCTATTTTAAAATTATGCACATGACTTTAAAGGTTAAATGCGAATGCCAATTACCTTTAAATAATCAGGAAAGCGGTAATTATCTCTTTCACAGCATTGCTGATATGGTGTGTGGAGATTGAGCGGGTCTGCCATAATGTTAGTGTATAGTCAATTATGATTTTCTCCAGCCTGTAAATATTACAATGCAGTATCCACAGGGAAAGTGGTTGGAAAGCATCAACTATCTGCCGGGCTATGGAATTACCAGTAAGGATAAACTACTGCACACTTTTTAAATTTATTCAGCTTCAGCTTTGTCCAGGTCAAGGTCACGGTGGATCACTGGAACACTGTATGTGAGGCAGGAATACACCATGGTGGGGAAGTCAGTCTGCTGGAGATAGCATGCATAGCCAATCCACTTATGGAAACTGAGAGGAAACCTAGGTGGACATGGGAAGAATGTGTGAAACTGCACAGATCAAAATTTGTTGAGACAATTGATTAAGTTCTCACATTTTCAATCCCTTAACTTCCCCTCACATGGCACAATGACAAAGGGGGGATTTTGGGAGTAGATTTCTTTGTGTGACCTCACTTTCCCCTTCACAGGAAGGGCAATGATGATCAAATGATTTCCTAAAGAACTAAATGAATTCAGCTTGCAATGTTGTTGTTCCTGAATACTATGAAAACACAGCTAAAATACATGTTCCAAAAGAAAACATAACTTTAATGTTATTAAAGCAATTTTGAACAATGCAGCTAGCTACTAGTTACCATACTACACTCATACATCACCTGTTTTAATCATAATCCCAGCCTGCACACACAGATAATATCTCTTCATCTTATGCGTTTGCTGAAGATTGATGTTAATGTCCACACTTTCATTTAAAAAAAAAATCCACTTGTATGTTACTGTCCGCTGTAGGCCTTTGAGTCTTCTTCTAGATTACTTTTCCACTAAAATGTGCTGCACCACCTACAGTGTTTGATAGACAGGGCTATATTGTTGGCAGTAAAAATGTAAATGGGATTGGATTGGTGTTTAAATTTGCCCTGAGGTGGAGAGTGAAGAAGAGAAAGTGCTAACTATAGCAAACGAAGCTGTAGCAATTACTTTTTCAAAATGGCAGAATAATACCAGTGAAAATGAAATATCAAATCAACTTTGCATTTGAATCTAGGTTTTTGGCAGCATTTGTAATTTGTGTTGCAAAAAAAATGCTAATGTAAATACTTGTTCTGCTATCGATTTGGAGTTACGTTTTAAATTATGTGCACTCGAAGGGGAAATGGAATTTTAAATACATTTGAATGTGCATTTTCTAATCAGCACCTGAAACACGGCAACAAAAGAATGAGCGGAGAGTGAAAACAAGAGGCAAAACTTTGGAGCAGGTTCCTTTATAATCACGCTAATAAGCTGAGCATGCAAACAAAAGTTTGTTAAAGTGTGTGGGCTTGCACTGATTAGCAAACTGGTACATTCACTAGCCGCCTCTGTGAGGTGCTGTAGACCAGGAGCTGCTTTTGAAGTCACACGTCACTGTCCAGTCCCACTCAGCTGGGTTAGAATCAGCTCAGGATGATCCAGTCTCCAGTTTTCGGATGCTACTGAGCACAAAGTTGAGCACGGAAGAAAAAAACTCCCAGACGCTGTTGTAGACATTGCATCCTTAATCAATCATTAAGCTATAAGGAGCTTCCGTGCTGTGCGCTCTCAGTCTCAGAAACAGCGATTTCAGCTGAGCTGCCAGTTCATCCGATGAGTGCACTTTAATAATTGGTATGTCCTTAAATAGAGTAACATGATAGACAGATTTATTATTTTGCACATTTACTGCAGTGATTCCTTTACTGTCGCTGGTAACAGTGTAGCCTAAAAAGCAGTTTTGACATGTTCCTTGCTGCACAAGTGCTGAAAACTAAAAATAACACCATTGTGACACATTTGCTGCTTTAACTATGGGAAAGATGACTAATCGACTGCTTTTTTTTGGTCAGCTAGCATAAATGAGTAATCATACAAGCCCTAGTGTGTGTGTGTGTGTGTGTGTGCTTGATCAGTCGACCAGGGAAGTTGATTTCTTAGTGGTTTATGTGATATAGAGGTATACAGCATGGTCAAAATACAGCGCTCCATTGCTCCATATTGCATCACTATCCCTTACAATAAGTAAATAAAAAGAGAGATGTTTTCCTCTGATATTTTGACCAAGCTTCTTGATATTTGAATGTCGTTATTCATGATGAAAGATGGTAATGAGATAATAATTTACTGCTGCCATGAAAAAGATCTGTGATTACATTGTTCAAAGCCCTCTAGAATATACCTGGCCCTGCAATGCAGAGCACTGATTTTGTAAGAAGCAACTATGGAAGGAAAATGGAGAGGAAAAAAGAAGGAACATTTGCTGGCCTTTCCTGCCCTTACCTCTATATCAAGCACTTGTACGTTCTAACAATTTGTCATGGTAATTACAGAGCGGAAGTTTATTCTTGTATGAACTTCTCAGTTGGAGAGATCCTGCAGGGACTTTAGGTTTTTGTAGGACCTGTTCATTTTATCTCCATCGTCACAAAAGTCAAGGTCACACTAATGAATGAAATGAAATGAAACCTTTGACCATGAATGTGAAACCCTTTCTGATTATTTAAAAGGAAAGGAACAATGTCAGCTCTCCTTTCCAGCCTTGGTGCCTTCATTTCTCTAAAGGCTGATAACTAACATGCTCACCTGTGATGAATGTTATTCTGGGAAAGGGGAATGTCTTATTCGATTGTGGAAATGAAATGAAGTTCAATTTTTGCATGGAACACACTGTTCTGGGACGATCACAAAACGTTTATGATGGGTTTAGGTTTGATTTCTTTTTTACTTTTCATATAATTTCTTGACATCCAATCCAAGGTATAGGTAAGTATTAGTTTTATATGTCAAAAAATGAGACCTTTTTCATAGATTACAGTTTGAATGATTTAGGAAAACTCTATCAAAGCCTATTAGAAAGCATCTTTTATTAAAGCTGACAGTAAATGAGCAAAGTAGACAGATAAAAGTCTTACATAATATATATGACTTCAGTGGATAGCAGCTCAGATTTAATGAAGCTAACCTCAGCTTTGATAAATCTTCCACTGAATTGTCATTTAAGAGAACTGGATGTAATATGGCTCTGTTGCCACCCAAGGGCAAGTAACTGGCATACTCCATCTATTTTGGGAGTCTGCACTTCCCAGAGCCTTGTTACCACTCCACTCCTAAACACACTGCTAAACTCAGCTAGAGAATTTTTGTTCTCTTCCATGATGAGATACCTTTTGTGCGCAAGATCAACAACAGAGCAGCGTATTGGGACAGAGAGCGATGACACTCTGCACACCAATAGCTCGAGGTTATGTTCTTCACTGCAGGTGGGCCAGTGCATGTGCCAGAAAAGCCCACGGGCCCTGGAGGCAGATGACAGTAGTCACTAACATAAATGAGCCTGACCTTGCTCCACTCTGACACCACAAAATAAACTCAGGGTTATCATAGCAAGCTAGTTTTTTTCCCCTCGTTATTTTTTAAAAATAATAACACATCCAAGTCAAATGATCAACATCTGCATTAAGCAATTAATGATTAAAATTAAGGCCACAATAACCAGTATGACCTAACACATTCAGCTGCGTCCATTATTTCAGAATTTACAATTCAGAACTCAGGATAAATAGCACCATAAAAGCAGGCAGATGGGGACAATGCAGGCTTTGACTTTTATTAAAAACCACCACAAACAAAGCAGAAGGGGCAGGCAATACTCAAAGGGATAAACAAGCAACGGGTCAGGTGATCAGCAAACAGGCATGAACTACACAGAGCAAATGGGAGAACAGGTGCAATGCTGAAGCAAGACTTTGCAAAGTGTAAGTGAGTCTGGGTTATTTAGGGGAGTGTTGATTATTCCAAAATCGTGAGTTAAATAAGTGATCCAGTGATCGATGCACCAGAAATGTGGACTTGACAATCACACTAAAAATGCTCACTGTGGGAGCTGACTGGGATTCCTTTCTAGGACAGCTTCTGGGTATTGAGCAATCAGGGTGCCATGTAAAATAACTCTCTGATGCATGCAGAGACCCCAGTTCCTCAGTGTAGCCCTCCCAAATGATGAGGTATTGGAGATGTGCTCTGTGGCACTGAAGTGGAATATGGACATGACCCCTTGATATCTCCCTTCGTTTGGGAGATGCTTTGTCTAGTGGACCAGGAATAATAGGCTTGAAGAATGGGACATGAAAACGGAGACCAACAGTACTGACATGGGAATGTCGTCTGATCCTAATTTTCTGGTATGCTGGAATAGTAAATCTAAAGTTTCAAAGGCAGTGGGCGAGGTCATGGGAGGGATGAGCCTGAGGGATTTTGAGAAGCAGACGATGACCACTTAGATGGTTGTCGGGGCTCAGGAGGATGGCAAGAAAGTTATGAAATGTGTTGCAAGGTGAAACCATAGACAGTGAAAGACTGGTAGATGGATGAGTTTGCCTGCTGGGGGACTTCGGCTCGGGAGTTTGTATGCAGGACTTTGCGTGAAAACTGAACACTAAATTCCTTTAAGCCTAAAGTCCCCACAATAATACTAATTTACTGTTCATATCATCCCAGAGCCTTGATATTCACCTTTTTGAGGGTCAGGAGATGTTCCCCTGCTCCTTTGCCAGAGAAAAGTTGATTGAACGTATTGTGAAACCCATCATAATATTGTATGACGTCACCCCCATTCAGACAAACAGCAGTTTCCCACTACAGCCTGTCCAATGAGAAGCAGAATGAGTTGGGTTAGCTTGACTTTTTCACTTTGCAATGAGAAGTACTGTGAGTATTATGACACTTCAGTGGATAGCTCTCATTTATCATGGACTATGAGATGCCAACTCTGTGGGCAAGCCCCAAAAGGCTTGGTCATACTCTAGGCATGAAAGAACTGGGCAGATCGAACAAAGCTGAAATCAAAACAATGAGGCAAAATAGGCAATTAACAAAAGGCTTAGCAATGACTCATGGAACCATGCTGGAACAAGACTTTGCACAGTATGGTCATTTAAAGATGATGAAGAACCAATGAATTAAATCAGTAATCTGATGATCAGGAACAGGGATAGGAGTGTCAAGTGACGTATATGTGGCCTGGGGATTATTGGAATTAGATTAAGCAGGGGCTACAGATGTGGATATGGCAAATAGTGAGTTATATTTACATCAGGAGGCCGAATTTGATATTCTGAATATTCTGAATATTTACATCAGGAATTGAATTTTCCTAAATTATGTGGGTTTATTTGTAACCATGGATTAAATAAACAATCAATGCAAGTGCATAAAAAACATGTAAACAAATATTTTCAGCATTCGCGCTTAACTTCATGGCATCTAAATATTGCATTAAATAATGCTAGTTAAAAGAAACCAAAGTATTACGTATTTATTTACTGTAATGTGTTTTTTTTTTTTTTGGCATGAAAACCAGTCCCTATTACAAATCGGTCTCCTTTTTCTCATTTTGACTAAACCACAGCTAAAACACAGAAAATCCGGCTGAACGTAGGATCTGTGAGGTTATATTTGGAAATAATGTAAGAATGCAAAATGGTTAGCCTGCTTATGGAGAGAAGAAGCAGGGATCGAAACTCCCTGAGTTCATCTCTTTTCATCGACTACTAATCAAGCCGACAAGTCATGTGGAAATGCAGCTGCATTGATAGCAGGAGGAATGAGGTTGAAATTCACAGGAGTATGCAGCAAGATTTAATTATATATTTGCTATCTCTTAGCAGACCAAGTGGAAGACAATAGCGTAGCAAGCTGGCGGACAGAGAAAGAGAGGGACAGAGCCCTGGCATTGGTTTACAGAACACTGGCTCAAATGCTTTTGGAGAACAACTGAAGTGAGTTGTTTGTTCCCTGGGGTTCTTGGTGCGTGATAACTAACTCCTACGAGATCTAACGTGCCAAACTGAATACTGTGTATGATTGGCTTAGCTGATAGGCAGCTTGCATGATAATGCTGTTTGGACGGGGAGTAAGATTTAAAGGACTTAAAAGATATTTTAAGGATGTGGTTACAAATAAATCTATTTAATATACATTTTTAGCATAAATTCCTTTGTTTTTAACACAGATGTGCTTGAACTATGAATGATGCAATTCCATCAATGTATTCCATAACATAAATAAATCGAATAATAACTTTCTGAATGAATCTGCTCTGCTTGGCAATATGGATGGTGACGGAGCACAGCCAAGCTAGCCAAGGTGAATCTATAGGAAAGGAATTTTAAGCTATCTTCAACCCTGACTTTGTGGATTCTGCTATTCTATTAAAAAACGCTTACTATAAAATCAGTATATTACTTCTTTGCTGAGAGAAGACAACCACAGATCGGGATCAGATCATTGCACCAGGTTTGGAAATATTGCATTGATAAAATATTCTGTTATGAAAAAACAATTGATTGAGCCATGTTTTTTTTTTTTTCCCCAAATACAATTTTCTCTACTGGTTGACTGGTTGCTTTTGAGACATACTGTAGATGTGCAGAAGTTGTTAAAACTCCAAAAATTACAAACTACAAAGCTCTATTTAAATACTGCACACAGCAATAAGCACATTATTGTCTCCAAATAATAGCTCCAGTTATTTCCAAAACATTGCCATTTTTATTGTTTCTGTGTTTGGAAATATACTCATTATTATTGGTGCCAGAGAAGCTGCTTTGAGTTTTTCAGAAACTGATGATCTCCTGGGATTTTCACACACAATCTATAGAGTTCACACGGAATGGTGCAGAAAACATTCAGTGAGCAGTTGTTTTAAAGGCGTAAACATCTTGCGGATATGAGAGGTCAGAGGAGAATGGCTAGAAAGGTTTACACTGACAGGAAGTTTACAATAACTCAAATAATCACCCTTTACAACCACAGTGAGCAGAAATGCATCTCGAATTGTGTAACATGTTGACGCTTCAGCAGCACAATACCACATCGTAACACCTCTGGCAGCCAAGAACAGGAATCGGAGGCTAGATTGGGCCCAACTCAGTGAAACTTTAAAGCGGATGGAAAAATACAAGGTGATGATATGTTTTGTCAAATTTCCAATTAAAATAGTGTTAATGAAATTAAAACAGCACGGAACGATGGCTCAGGAGTTTTCACATGGAAGCAAATAGCAAGATAAACCAAGCATATTTTATAGCTCACTAAATATTCTGAAAGTTCATAAAACAGACAGAGTTAAAACTAATACCCAGGAGGCATGGTCAGGGTCAAGACTGATCCAAGGAAAACAGGAAGTAAACATCAGCGTTCAATGACACTTCCAGTTTAGTTTATATCGAGCTTGTTAGTGAATATATGGGACACGGGAACATGCAAGGATCTTTGCACATGTACGCAAGAGCATCTTCAAGAGCATTTTGTATTTTCTTGATAAAATAAATTCAAAAGAGTTTGAAAGGCTGCACAGTTAAAAAGGTAAGTTCGGAGAAAACCTAATGGTTGATCTGGCATTTATAAAAGACAGTGTTTCAATCTGTTCAACATTAGCTGATGCCAAATTAGTGCTAGCTCAGTTACTGAAGAAGCTTATTGTATCTAACGAGAGCCTCCTGTTTATGTTGGAATCAACTTTTATATAAATTGTTATATATATATATTGTTCTGAATGAGCAACACTTTGACAACTCCTACTGTATGCATTATGGATCTGAACTTTCACAATGATGTCACAATGAATCCTGGGAATTTCGCTTCATTCTCGTTGGTAAGTCATCAACCAACACCTCCTTGTTTTTGGGGATGATCAATAACACTAAAACAATAACATTTACAGCATACACCTTTATTCGGAGCAACTCACATTTTATACATCTGAGGGTTAAGGGCCTTGCTCAGCGGCCCAGCAGTGGTAGCTTGGTGGATCTAGGATTTAAACTCACAACCTTCCAATAAGTAGTCAAAAGCCTTAATCACTAAGCTACCACATCCCATGACATCAGGTAAGGACTCAAGAATAACAGATGTTGAAGAGCATCCATTATCTTGCTTTCAAAACTCTGCATATGATTGGTTGCATTGGATCATTTTTACCCCAGATGTGGTCTGTGAACCCTGATATTAATAAGCATAGGCATTAAGGTGTTAAAAAGAAATGGGGAATCATTGTATTTTTTATTGCTACTTGATGCACAACGGGGAATGGTGCCACTTCACCACTCCAGGGTTTGAAACTGTGAAAGTTGAGATCCTGAGAAAGCATGCTGGTAGATAAACTGGCTACTGTACACTGTGCTACCTGTGAACGAGTGTGTGAATGTGTTTATATAGACCAACGCGATGAATTGTTTTTCCTACCTCGCAGTCAGCATTACTGCAATAATACTCTTACTGAAAATGAATGAATGGCAAAATTAATTTCTAGTTGCTGAGCATGTGTTAAGTTAAATGAATGTGAGGTATTCTTGAAGCTTAACAGTTTTTTTTTATAGCGCTGCAGTATGGGAAATTAAACGATCAGCTCCTGTGTGTTTAACGTCTAGTCAAGTAAATTATGCACTTGTTCACCTTAACAATAGGATTTAGTGTGAGTAAGGAAGGAAACAGAGCGAGAAAGATGGCCACCTCCTATTTGTCAAGCACAACAAAGAGAAAAAAAAAAAAAAAGAATCCTGAAAGCAGTGGGAAATTAAATGACCCAACATATTACACTGTCAGCTCAGGCCTTTTTTCTGAGGTCATGCAGTAAGAGGGACCATATTTCCATCTGTTCCCACCTGTGAGAGGTACGTTCAAAACCCATTTGGGTGTGAGCAAGCCCCTGTGACAGGCACCATGACTGAGTGACTGGGAGAGAGAGCAGTAGTTACCTGGCTTCAGCAGGATCCTATCACCTGTTGTCCAGCTATAATAGAGCCAGATGGAGACCAGTAATAGAAAATGTGATTCACTCGGTGTCATGATCCACAGCGAGAAAAACAAAAGTGATTATCAATTTTTCCCACATAGCCTTTCTTTCGGTCAGAAGCCATTTCCATACGATGATTCCATTAGGCCGAATTCACGGTCATATGGAACCTTAGATGATGAGAGCAGCCCTCTCTAGGGCTCTCTCTGGGCAACATGACAGAGTCAATCCTCCTCAGAAGTACGGCAACAGCACAACTGGCATAACGGTCCCTATGGAAACTAGACTTTGTTCCAACCAGAGAGTACCACAAATTCGACTCATTTCCGATGATCAGTTTCTCACGTCCAATTGTGTACGACGGAATTGTTTCGGATGCGGAGACCTTCAGGGCTCCACTTAGCCATTCAAGCTGCACATTTGGACTAATGTCCCTTTCCTAATACACTGAAATACACAATGAAATCAAAGTGCCTTCACAATCCTTTTGGAAAGCCAAATAGGTTTGAGTTAGTTTGATCAGCCATGCTAGCTGTAATGTCCAAATAAGGATAGGTCTGCCTCTCATTCTGTGATCATAATTATAGGGTTTGGTTTCAGATGAATAAAAAAACAACAACAACTAAAAAGCATGTTTGATTAAGGTTAATTTGCATTTCATATTGTTCAGAACTAATCAAATCCTTCAAAGTGCCATCTTAACAAGTCAGTCAGACGCATGTGCTAAATGGTGTAACGTCTGTAAGCCTACACGCAAAGTGAGAAGTGACTGAAATTGATTACTTTTCAGGTAAAAGGAAACGTTTTTGTTCATACTGAGATTATACGTGAGCCTTTATTGTAAACAAAGTGAAATAATAAATAATTAAAGAACACGTAGCGCTCGCTGTTAGTGAACGGTAACAGAACTTGAAGTTTGTACGATACATGACGAAATTCACGTATGGAACGCTGCTGTAAATGTCCATTTTGAGCAGTATTGCTGTAAGCCAGTCTTGAGGCAACTCACAGTGTTCACGCTGCATGGTTCAAGGTCAGTACTCATTAAACGATAAAATAAACTACATGGAAGTCATCTGGCAAAAGTCTGTGTGCCTTGCATTCGTTCGTGTTTTCATTTCGAAATGAAAATAATTCTGTTTGCAAAACATGTGCAAAACAATGTGCAAAACAATATATATTATGGGGAAAAAAAAAGATTCCTCAGTTGAAGCAATTTAAGGAATATTTTAATCCCACATTTTTTTTTTGTTGCACACACTGATCTCATTTTTATTATATCTGTAATGAATACAGAAAAAGTTCTACAGAAAACATCTTAACCAGAGAATAAAATGTTTAATAGCATATTTTTTCTTTTTTTGTTAAGTCAGTCGAATAAATATAAGTCAATATAATTCAAATTAATGTAGCACAGTAAGTGGTGTTTATTTTAATAATGTTTAGATTCATGAATATTTGATTTCTAGACTTCATGCAGTGAAATGAGTAGAAACAATTTTAAAGTGAATTAAATCCCTATGCAGTGTGCCAGGATTAAAAAAAAGAAAAAATCATTAAAGCTGAAAGGTTTTATCTTTTCCTGTTTTTCCATTTGTTTGCTGTGGATTTCCAGTGTACACATTTTTTCTGTTTCTTTCTTGCTTGCTTTCTATCTTGATTTCTTACATCTCAATTATTCCTCAATAGCTGTTTCACCTTGCCTTTGGCCCAAAATGGCAAAGCTGTTTAATATGGAAACGTTCTAAAATGACCAAAAATAAAAAAAAAAAAAAAAAATAAAGTCACACTTTTGTTTACAATTTTTTTTGGAGGCAGCATGGCTCATGGCTTAACAGGGGGATAATAATGGATGTCTTGAGAGCTTGTGAACCGTTCTCCTGAAATTACACCCATCCCTTTTATATATAGAGGAGTTTTGTACTTGGCTTAAATGGAACAACAGTCAATCACTGCTTGGCTGGATGGACAATATCTTAGGGACAAAGGACCAAAGATCTCAATAAAACCAGGATGAGCAAAGTGAAGACATTGTCGAGTTTTATTGTTTCTGCAACCCAGGGGAGTTGCAAGAGTATTACTATATATCTGGTGATGACAAGTTGCTCGGGACAAATTGATTTTACAGGCAATGCCAAAATAACCATGCACTAATAATGCCAAGCTGTCAAAGGCCAAAATCCACCAGTGATCTTTGCAGAATGACAAATAAGGGACATAAATGATCATTCTTATGATCCAAAATGACATATGCCGTGGCAAAGAAAATCAATAAAACTATTAACGTGAACCAGCATGTTGTAATAAACTGATTGAATCTGTATTTATATTGATGATGACTAAAATCTAAATAACATAAACCAAACCTTCTAGATAAATCTAGCCACCGAAGACAAAACCTCCATCCAAAGTTGTTGCGTTATAGCATTTTTTTCTGGTACCTTGAGTCTTAATATTCTTCCTAAATGATCCAAATCAATATGATATTCTGGGGCATTTTGAAATTTCCAAGTGGCAAGTTTATCTGCCATAAGCTTCATCTTACCTTTAACTACTATAACATTAGCTCTATATAACCAGATGGTCATTTTTATGCTCGTTATATTTAAGATATTAAATTACGTCTTTAATCAGATCAGTCATATCAGTTGATTAGGCCTGGATATATCTTCAGCCCAAAAGTGAATATGAAATTTCCTGAAAAAAAAAAAACAAGCCCTCAGGAAACCCTGAATCCACTGTACTTTGTCTTCATGTTTTATTCCACATTTCAGATTCATAGCTGATGTAGTTGATCAATTTCAATTTCAGCTCCAGCTCACAGCTAATCTGAGAGATATTTTATTATATCCTTTCTCAAGGTTTTACACCATCACCACTTCCTCAGGAGAAAAACAGAGACCATTCTTTTTTTCTTTTTCTTTTTTTTACTGGTGAAATCAGCAGATCTCATTTCCCTCCTAGCTTACATAAAAATCAAGCAGAAACTACAGATGTGATACTGAAATCCTATTAAGATTACTTATTACAACATTTTTTTATTGGTTTCGACCATAATATTTGCTCACTGAAAAAGTTTGTCTAGTGAAGATAGCTGGGACCAAATGTCTTAGCTCTGGGAAATAAAACTAGGAGTTCTGCCTGCATAAATGGTTTAGAGATGCTCTAATTCATTATAGTTCATACACAGACATTTGTGTGGTGAACACTCCATATAATCTAGTGCAATTTCTACAAATATATGGAAAGAAAGGTAGGAAAGAAATGATTTAATCGTCCATGTAGTGAAACTTTTTGTTGGGAGTTTTCCACCATTGGAGAGTCTTCAGGAGAGAAGAGAGGAACATGGCAAGCTCCATTTGTTTTGTCTAATTGACTTCAAGAGAGAGAAAAAAGAAATGCTAGTGAGGGAATGACTATTTATAGCAGCTATAAGGTAAGTGATAACAGGAACTAACTGTCTTGCAGATGTTCCACAACAGTAATCATAACAAATAGCAAATCACTGTGCCATAAGCAGAATAAAAATAATTTAGTCTGTGCAATTATATGTACATGAAAAGAATTATTTTCATACACAAGTTTTGTGAAGTTACTTTATTCTTATTACTTTTTATTAGTATTTCTGTCACCTAGGCTATGGTATCCAAATATCCTAACTATTCCTTCACAAGTCCTTCCCAACCCTCAGAAATTTCAGACAGTCTCTGGGCCTGGCACAATGAATAAACCAGGCATTAAGATATCTTGTAGTTGCACAGGACTACATTGAAACCAGATTCCCTTAGAGAAAAATTGTGCCAAACAGCAGCGAGGTGACCCCATGTTCTACACATGTGTGCAAACATGCAGACAGTGTAGCTATGACTCTCGGCTAGAAATGTCCAGCTCTTTTCTTCGTCTACAGGCCTAATTAATATCTGATAAAGCACACACAGCATGGACATAACACAGAAGTGCTCGGTTGTCATGGGAACAAGCAGCTCCAAATAAAAGAAAAATGCTCACATTAAGGATTATGATTTCACACTTTTGAAAGGGATACTGAGGCAGTGTGTTTCATCTGTGCCTTAATGTAATGCATATATATATATATATATATATATATATATATACACTATATTGCCAAAAGTATTCGCTCACCTGCCTTGACTCGCATATGAACTTAAGTGACATCCCATTCCTAATCCATAGGGTTCAATATGACGTCGGTCCACCCTTTGCAGCTATAACAGCTTCAACTCTTCTGGGAAGGCTGTCCACAAGGTTTAGGAGTGTGTTTATGGGAATTTTTGACCATTCTTCCAGAAGCGCATTTGATGTTGGACGAGAAGGCCTGGCTCTCAGTCTCCGCTCTAATTCATCCCAAAGGTGTTCTATCGGGTTGAGGTCAGGACTCTGTGCAGGCCAGTCAAGTTCATCCACACCAGACTCTGTCATCCATGTCTTTATGGACCTTGCTTTGGTCACTGGTGCACAGTCATGTTGGAAGAGGAAGGGGCCAGCTCCAAACTGTTCCCACAAAGTTGGGAGCAAAATATCCAAATGTCCAAAATGTCTTGGTATGCTGAAACATTCAGAGTTCCTTTCACTGGAACTAAGGGGCCAAGCCCAGCTCCTGAAAAACAACCCCACACCATAATCCCCCCTCCACCAAACTTTACACTTGGCACAATGCAGTCAGGCAAGTACCGTTCTCCTGGCAACCGCCAAACCCAGACTCGTCCATCAGATTGCCAGATGGAGAAGCGTGATTCGTCACTCCAGAGAACGTGTCTCCACTGCTCTAGAGTCCAGTGGCGGCGTGCTTTACACCACTGCATCCGACGCTTTGCATTGCACTTGGTGATGTATGGCTTGGATGCAGCTGCTCGGCCATGGAAACCCATTCCATGAAGCTCTCTGCGCACTGTTCTTGAGCTAATCTGAAGGCCACATGAAGTTTGGAGGTCTGTAGCAATTGACTCTGCAGAAAGTTGGCGACCTCTTCGCACTATGCGCCTCAGCATCCGCTGACCCCGCTCCGTCAGTTTACGTGGCCTACCACTTCGTGGCTGAGTTGCTGTCGTTCCCAAACACTTCCACGTTCTTACAATACAGCTGACAGTTGACTGTGGAATATTTAGCAGCGAGGAAATTTCACGACTGGATTTGTTGCACAGGTGGCATCCTATCACAGTTCCACGCTGGAATTCACTGAGCTCCTGAGAGCGACCCATTCTTTCACAAATGTTTGTACAAACAGTCTGCATGCCTAGGTGCTTGATTTTATACACCTGTGGCCATGGAAGTGATTGGAACACCTGATTCTGATTATTTGGATGGGTGAGTGAATACTTTTGGTAATATAGTGTACATACACTAGCAGTCAAAAGTTTGGACACACCTTCTAATTCCATGGTCTTTCCTGATGTTTATTTCTTTCTACATTGTAAAACAATGCTGAAGGCGGCCGAAATACACAATAATGTCCTCTGAACAGTTGATATTGAGATATGTCTGCTACTGATGCTCTGTAAAGCCTTCATAACGGCTCTAATCTGAGGTGCTGTTAATTGGTGATTTCTGAGGCTGGTAACTCTAAATGAACTTCCCCTCTGAGGCAGAGGTAAGTTTTGGTCTTGCTTTCCTGGGATGGTCTTCATGTGAGCCAGTTTCATCATGGTGCTTGATGGGTTTTGCAAATGCACTTGACAATACTGTTCTTGCAAGAACTATTCCAGAACACCTGACCTTCGTGTCTTAAAATAACAACTGACATATGGATCACTTAAGTCCATGTGTGTTATTTCATAGTTTTGAAATCTCCAGTATTGTTCTAGAATGTAGAAAATAAATCCCTAAACAAAAAACATTGAATTAAAAGGTATGTCCAAACCTTTGACTGGTAGTGTGTATATATATATATATATACATATAAATAAAATGACCTTTTCCCAGACAATTGTCCCCAAAATAATTCTATTACTACTATTCATAAATAAATGAAATTAGATTATTGTTTACAGCTATATTTATTGCAGGGTAGCTTTCTGTGAAAGGTGACATGTTTCTTCAGCGAATAGTTTAAATAAATGAGTAATCAATCAAGTGCACCCCTGTGTATAGTCCCCTCCTAATAAAATGCAGCAAGCAATACTTACTTTATGAATTCTGGCTAACAGCAAAACAGATAAATCAACAAACAATTTTAAATCAACAGGAAGGTTTCTGATAATTAGCTCACAGCCCACTTTTGATAGCGTGCCAATTAGCAGGCACCCAACATCCAGCAGTGCATTGAACAACACGCTGCATGCCAAGACACTTAAATGAGTAAGGTTCTTCAGTTTGCCCTTTAGGTAGAATTTCCCAACCTTGGTTCTCTAGTACTTCTCCACACACAAAATTGGTGTTTTCTCTACATGAACATACCTTATTTAAATCCTGAGCTAATTACCATGGACCTCATGAGCTGAATCAGTTGCTTAATTGCCGAGAAAAAAAAAATAAAAATCAGTCTGGCTCTAGAAGACCTCAGCTGGGAACTGGTATTATATAATATACTCAATAGTCATGAGTAAAAATAAAGATACCTTTCAGGGAAATTATCCATGGAAATAAAGTAAACCAGGGGTATAAAAGTGGTATGGTAATAGCAGACCAATACCTTATTACCTTATGTTTTATATACTGTCCAAAACCTTGTCTTTGTGTCAATCAATAAGACTATAGTTAATGCAATAACATGAATAAACACTTCTGACCACCATTTTGTCCTGTAAGCTTTGCCTTTTAGTGTTTTCCACTATATACCTCATATCTTTTATGTATAATTGCCCCTTTGAGTTGATCTAATATGGAGTTTGTTGTGGATGTATATTTGTTTCATTGAGCTTTGCCTTTTGTGGAGTTTTAGGGGTGGCACTATATGCAAATGAGCTGTGGGGTACACACGCTTTGCGTGTTACAGGTGAGTGGTATTCATCAACATACGCGCGTGAGTCAAGGTCAGCTTGACCAGCGCAAATATTTAAACCCTATTTTTAATAAAATATTGACAAATGAGGCCATCTTATCCATCAGTGTGTAGAAACATTTATTAAGGTAAATAACCAATAAGAAGCAAAAAAACTAAAAAACAGACTATTCATTTATGACATAATTTTAGACGCAATCTAAATGTTGGTCGCCTTTTGCAGGCCCCTATGTGTGGAGCTGGATGTGACACTGGACATGAGATGTGGCCTTTTAAAAAAATCTCCTTGCCCCGAAAAGCTGTGTGAACAAACTCCCCTGTATCTGTGAGCCTGGTAAGTGAATGCAATAAATAACTTTTAGTTTTTAGTTGTCACATATCTCTCACAATAGATACTTACATAGGATAACATGGTTAAATACAATACGGTGATGATAAGTAGCTAAGAGAACTAGTGTTTGGTATAGTTGTATATTTTTATACAATATATTTTTTCCTGTCCCTAGAATACTAATAAACAAACAACCCACCACATCACTTTGTCTCAAACAATATATAGAACAATGTAAAGATACTTTTCTGTGCTGTAAAAAAATATTGATATTAATATTATTCACCATGCACATGGGCACATTTTTGGGCAAGCTTCAACACATCATGAAGCCTATGATATGCTGAGCCACATTTACACAAACCCTCTGTGTCCATACTAAACATGTGCACATAATTATTTATACAGTACACCTCCTGGCCACAGCTTTACACCTGAGTTTTAAGGTAATTTGTGGCAACAGTGCCTCAAGTCATGCAGATACAGGTCTAGAGCTTTAGTTAATGCTCACATCAAACATCAGGATGGTGAAGATCTGCTTGTAGGTTTTCAAAGACAGCACTCTTAGACTCGGTTCTTCTCAATATGGTTATATAGAGTGGATGTTTTGAGTTACCTTAGGCTTTGTGTCAGCTCAAATCTGTTTATTCTCTTCTGGCCTCTCTCACGAACCAGACGTTTTCACCTCCTGAAGTATGTGTGTTTTTTGGGGGTTTTTTTTTTCTCCCCCCTTCCCCTCAATGTTCTGTGTAAACTCTAGAGTCTATTGTGTCCCAGGAGATGAGAAGTTTCTGAGATACACAAACAGAAATCTCATTTTTGTCTCTTTCGTATGTTTGGTGTAAACATCAGCTTGAACTGTTTCTGCATATTATACATTATGCAGCTGCGACATGATTGGCTGTTTATACCAATGTACAGGTGCTCCTATTAAAAATTGAAAATAAATGCTCACCAACCCATATGCTTTTGCATACCTTTGCAAACCTGAATGTGGAACGCTATTATAATTGCATTTGCGATCAGGTACTCATTCTTCTTTTATATTATTATAATCAAATGATGTGCATGGGCAGACATTACATCTTATTTTTTGTTAGCACAGGAAGGGCTTCTTTTATACACCAACCCAACCCTTCCCATCAGCTTGCTGTTATTTAAGTGGCATCTAATGTTTGATTTTGAAACTTGAGAATCAACTAAACTGTGCTGCTTTGGGGGAAAAAATGTGCTTTGAAATGTGAATATTTATTGTGCCTGGTTCACCATGCTTCTCAGTGTGTAGAATGGCAGGATTCGCATTCTTAGGAAATGATCAAAATAGTTTTATTACACCCATGGTTGAATGTAATTGTATTTTTATTGCATACATGTTAAATATCCGTTACCTGAATTCACCATTTGTCTTTTTTCCGATGGCATGGGTGACCATATATTTACATGCTAGCAACATTGCATTTGGTCAAAGACAAAGAATTTTGGTCTAAGATGACTTATTTTAAATGTCCTTTATGGGTTTTGCTGTTCTGTCAGTGTATTATGTAAAAGCCTTAAACAAAAGTTATGTTAGAAAAAATGGTGGTAGTTTCTCCAGTTATATGGTACCGGCTCTACCCCACCCTTATGAATGAACCAGCACCGATGTTATTGTATGGCTTCTACTGTACTGTGTCAGTACAGTGACATACTGTTTGAACTGGTCTAAGCATGGACGTGTGCGATTTTGAATGCAGTCTATATCATTATCCATCAACAGCGGTCATACCCAGGCCTTAACGGAATTAAACATAAGGCTTTAATGTCACAGTCAGGGGTACAGACGGACGCTTATGCAAATAATTACCCAGTGTCTGTTCAGGAAAGCTGAAATTTCCCTGAATTAAAAATAATTAAATGTTGCACAGAGTATGAACACATTAATCTTGATCACCTGAAACATGGCATATCTAATGAGTAAATGTCATTCTCATTAAGATTCCGCCGGAATGACAAGTGGCCATGCAACCCAGCCAAGAGTGACTTTAATGGGTTGACCTGTGTGCCAAAGCAAATGATAGCTACTGCTTCCTCTTAAAATTTGCAGTTATTATTGCTGAAACAGAACGTTAATTGAGACAGGAAGAGACAAGAAGGAGATCAAGCTGACTTTGGATGTAAACGTGTTCCGTGTTCCGTGCAGTTTGTAGAAGTTCAACCTTTTTAGTAACAAGATCCATGGAGTTGGACAACACTTAAACTGCTGCTGGGAATGTGTGGGTTTGCGTATGTGAATTGCATGTAGATATGAAAATAATTTGCTTTTATCTATGCCCTATAACAAAGAATAACACACAGGCTATGTAAATACTAATTGAAACCCTAAACCAATTAGCATGTTGGTGGTGTCTTGATATGTTCTCACCTCTTGTGTGGTGTTCTGTTTATCATACGAACATTCCTGTTTGTATTTATCCAGAAAGCTATTTGAATTCATTTCGCATTTGTATGAATGTGTATAGTCCAAAGAAAGGCATATAACATGCTGTGAAATGCAGAATGCTGCATAGTTGTACTGTGTCACTGTAGGCTGGACTAAGCATTCTCTGCATTGCAATACTGCAATAGTTTATTTTTTATTTCATTTCTTTAAGAAATCCATTTAAACATCATAACAGCTGTTGTAATCATTCTCTAGCTCAGGTTAATTTGCTTGATATTGAATTGGGTTGATTCTCCAGTATCTGCCTGCACTTTTGCACAATGATAAAACGAATCAATACAGCACAAACAGGCCACTCCAGACTGAATTACACATGCCATGGCTTTAAGTTCTCTCGTCGATGACTTCTTAACATTTCTCATGAATTTCTTAGCACAGCAGAGGTATTTTAAATTGTTGTTTTTTAAAATGCAGTTTCTGGGTACTACTCATTCCTCTCTTCCTCATCCAGTCTTGTTATATAGGTGTTTTGTCACTCGTTGTTGCATTGACGAATGTCTGATCATAAGATATGGTAGCCTCATGAATACTGAACAGGAACATAAAAAGATGATTTATTTTTTTTCCCCAAGAGTTTCTATTGTGGGTGTTATGTTCCTTTTACATACAAGTCTATAGGCGCTATATGATAAGGCGACAGTGCATATGATTTTAATTAACAAAGAAGTCAGGGGAAAAAAAAAGTTTACAGTAAGTTTTTCCTGAGCTGCTGTGAGTTGGCCTAACTGTCGTCTAAACATGAGTAGTAGCTATGTATTTCAGACAATAGCACAGATATATCAAGTGTCATTATGCTTTAACTGCAGTCCTGAAAGACATTCATACATTTATATATATATATGTATACTGCTCAAAAGGAAACACACGAAATTAGTCTAAATAGAAAATATAGACAAAGAACAGGACATGCTGATATGTCAGAGTTAGAAATAATGATTCTGATGGAAATGTTGAACATTTTCTTCAAACTTTGCCTTCATCAAAAAAAAAAAAACACTTTTTGCAGCAATTACAGCCTGGGCATTCTAGCTGTCAATTTTTCAAGATAATCTGATGAGATTTCACCCCATGCTTCCTGGATCATCTCCCACACAAGATGGATTGGCTGATGGAGTCTTCCTCCATAGCTGAAATCAAGCTGAAATATGCAAGTGATCCCAAACTTTTGAGTGGGTATGTATGTATGTATATATATATATATATATATATATATATATATATATATATATATATATATATATATATATATATATATATAATATAATAAACACAGTGACTGGCAGGAGCTGCACCCAGTCAGGACGGAGGGAGAAAGAGCATGAGAGTGGAAGCTAAACAAATGAGGGATAGAATGAGGGTGAGTTATAGTTATAGCACATGAACACAATTTGACACATTTCTGACAGACCCCTCTGGACTTCAACAGCCCCAGCATGGTCTGCCGTTTTATTCCTTACTTTGTTCTAGTCTGGACCAAAAAAAGGTATTAATTTAAATTTTTTCCCCTGTAAAATAAATAATTTTTGTAGATCGAGTGAGTATAATAATGATATAATATCTAATGAGGCTTACTCGTCCCTAGCACCTGGGGTAGAAGGAACCCTAGGTACATTAGAATTTGTTTAAATATTCCTCTTGGTCTCTTTGCTATTCCAAATTGCAGTAAGGCTTTTGACTATCGTCGAGCACGAGGATGGACAAGAGCATAATAGTACATGGCATTCTAAATGTTGCGTGGAGTGCATGGGCGTGCAGTAATTGAAGGTTACCATGGAGAAATGGTGGCACAAATGTAAGCCATAGGGAGTTATTAATATCTGCCATCAGTCTTTGTTCTCATCAGGCTTCTCTTGAAATTGGATGCGGTTGACATTGGTGCTTCAGCAATTACATACATTAAGGGGAGTAGAACAGAAATGGAAAAATTTTTTTGGAGCTAGTCTGGCAGTGCTGTATTGTAAAGTTTCATTGTGATGTGATGCACGTAAGCATGGGTGTGAAGTGCAGGCTCTTCACTAAGCTATGAATAATAATAATAATAATAATAATAATAATAATAATAGTCATCATCTTTATGCTTACAAATTTCATGTATGGCCATATATATGGAGACCCCTGACTCTCTTCTACCCATTTCAAAACCATTGGCATTAAAACTGAGATGGTCCCCACTTTGCTGATATAATAGCCTCCACTTTTCTGGTAAGATGTTCAACTAGATTTATACTAGAGTAGAACACACACTCTCCATTAGACTAGCCACAAGAGCATTAGTGCAGTGCAGTGGGGCCCTAAAGTCAAGTGATGAGGCCTAGAGAGTATTCAGTGATCCAGTTAATCCTGAAAATGTTCAGGACATGGACTACTGTATCAACCTTTACAAACCGCGTCTATGGACCTCATTTTGCGCATTATGGTTTTATTATGATTAAACAGGTTTAAGTCTCTTAGTAGGGGCCTTTCTGTGTGGAGTTTGCATGTTCTCCCTGTCCCTGCGTGGGTTTACTCTGGGTACTCCGGTTTCCTCCCACAGCCCAAAAACATGTACATTAGGTTGATTGGTAATTCTAAATTGCCCATAGGAGTGTGTGTGAGTGTGTGTGGTTGTCTGTCTATATGTGGCCCTGCGATGGACTGGCGACCTGTTCAGGGTGTATCCCTGCCTTTTGCCCAATGTGCACTGGGATAGGCTCCAGCTGTGACCCTAATTAGGAATAAAGCGGGTATAGAAAATGGATGGATAGATGGATGGATGGATGGATGGATGGATGGAGGGATGGATGGATGGATGGATGAAGTCAAAGTTATAGTTTAAGGATATCTTAATGTGGCAGCATACAAAGACATTCTAGACAATTGTGTGCTTCCAACATTGTAGCAAGATTTTGGGGAAGAGTTACATATGGATGTGATGGTCAGGTCAGGTTTCCACATACTATAGGCCACATAGTGTATGATGTGAACCTGAAAGACTTGATAAATAAGGGCAGATTGCAAATGCTATAAAGGCAGTAGGTCTATGTTGTCAAGCATGTTGCAAAAGGTCATGTGTTTTCTTTCGGTAACATCATAAAACGCACAAGGACGAGAGTCACACTCTGTTTCTCTCAAAGACAGAACTTTGATGGCAGCAAAGAGAGAAGAAGAAGAAGAAGAAGAAGAAGAAGAAGAAGAAGAAGAAGAAGAAGAAAAAAAAGTAAAAACACACTTTTACTCTAAAAAGTGAAAGCAGGCTACAATGCTGTCTGCACAAAGCAGAGCTGTCTTTTACAATGGCACAAACTTTGAATACATAAACAGTTAAAAACTCCTGCTTGGTGACTGAAACATACTAAAAGTTTAATGTTAAAGACTTGTATTACATTTCATTCAAGGGGCGTGACTGATGTAGTCATAAAATATTTATAGCAATTTCATAGTTTTATGAATCTGTTTAAGTTTCAGATTTAATTTGTCATTTTAGCTTGTTGAGGTTATCAGTAATGAACATGCGTGATTAAGTACAGTTTAGATAAAGAGGAAGGGGGAAAAATCCATTTAAATTCACAAATTGCATGTTTCCTTTGTTATTATTTGAAAAGCATTTCCTCAGTCCTAATTGAAGTTAGTTGTTTTTAAACAGGACTAATCATCAGTGATTAGCTGCTCTCATTTAGAAGTCACATTTAAGCCGATTGATTCATTCAGTCAAATAATTGACAATTAAAAAATATTTATATTATTATTATTTTTTTTTTTGCAGCTCTATTTGATGCTCATTGAAATGTTTGTGCTTCTTCACTCAGTCATTTTCTCTAAAAAAACAAAACAAAACAAAACTATCAATCCCTCTTAAATATCTAAATAATGTAATGTCCTGTAACTGTTGGTTTGTTTAATAGACTGTGTCTCGCACACTTTGGGCAAGTCCTGGGGTGTAGACGGGTATGCTAGCACGCGCACAATAAGACTGTCAGTCTGTCCATGTGGTTGGTTGTCACTGACTGAAAGAGCATCCCAGCTCTGCTTCCCACCTCAAGTAATGCATGTTGCCTCTCATTTCATCTGTGCCACAAGAGTGCTGTATAATACCTCATTAGAATTCACCCACATCGCAGCCAATTTGAAAGTCTAGCAGATGCTGCGACTTTTTTCTGAACATGACAGCCATCCTGAATTGTGTGTCATGGAAGACCAGTAAGAATATCATTGAGAGGGGGCAGAAAAAGAAGCATCTGGAGTAACTGAGGTAAACTGTAGCATCACTGAACGGACATTTGAGAGGAAAGCCAATGCTGCATGACCAAGGAGGTCAAACCTCACTGGGTTTTCAGCCTAAATGTGTTTCTTGGAAAGAAATAACACTTGTGATAATGGCTAATATTAAGTACTTGGCCACATTATGAAACATGTTATTGAAACATTATGGCCATGCAGTATGTCTGTGTGTTTTTGTTTGGAAAGATCACCGTTCATGTATTTCTAAGACACCATGAACAATGACTTTGTCACTTTCACATTACAAACAATTTTGCCACAGTAGCAAATTCAAAGAAGGTTCAGTGGTGCATGATATTAGGTTTTTGTGAACATAGAGCTGCCATGGAAGTTAGGCCATAACCTGAGGGGGTGGTGGTGAAAAATGTAAAGATCACACCATTAACATACCATTGTATATATTTTTTCCCACGCAATATTCGTGAATTCTGTTTAATAATTTAATTGAAATGCAAGTACACTTGAAGTTTTATAATTAAAATTTCTGCTATCAGAAAATCACTTCAGTCTTTGCACCTTTTGATTATCAGCCATCACTAAAGCATGGTGAATTAATAGTTTCATGACCATGCACAAGCAGCTCTTGGGTATAGACAGGTGATTTTATGACCCTCAATATAGACAATATAGACCCTCAATATTTTTTTATTTTTGGTCTTTTTTTTTCACGTGAGTGAAGAGATTTCTGTGTCATTACTTGTCTAGAGGTTTTCGTTGCCTGTTTCTGCTCTCTAATCAATGCTGATTTTACTTTGGTATTCAGGTCACATGTGCCCTTGGTACTTTAAAACTCCCATTTACTGTCAGGAACAGTTTGAGTTCAGCTCCATCACAGAACCTAGCAAAGGCCCAGCAGAGAGAACCAGACATAATAATGTAGCCCAGGTTACTGGTGACCTCAATGCAAGACCTGTCAGCCATGTTACTCACTGCTCTCTTAACAAATATTCATGATCACTATACAGCCGTCTAGCCAGACAGAAATGCTGCTAGGAGAGCTATTAATAAAGGTATGTGCTGTGAGCAGAGGTCCGTCAGGAAACCAGCATGCTTGTGATGTAAAATGACTTTGTAAAGTCTAAGTTTGACCCCTCCCCCCTTTTGTTCCATTAAAATAAGTAAATTTATAACATTTCATATTTACTTTAAACAGTGGAATTTTATGCATTGAAAACAACTGGTTTAAAATATATAGAAAGCAGGGCAACTCTGCATCATTTATACAGCAAAGCAAAAATTAGGATAATCTAGTTGGTTTGCATCGGGAGATTTTTGGATATATTTATAAATGGACATTTTGTTGATGCTTCAAGTTTAAGCTTTAATTAGATAGGAGGAATACATATCTTCAAACATCCGAGCTTTAGAAAATAATGTGGCAGGCAAGAGTGGAAAGGGAAAACCCAATTCAGTCAGGAATTTTGCAGTGTAGATATAGAAAAGAGAAAGCCGGTATTGCCGTCAAATGTACAGGACAATCTATTTACCCCTGCTTTGTTTTTTCTGTGTACAATTCTATTCAGTGTTGTGAAATGTCTGTGGAACAATTTGGTTCCTGTTATTACTTGCATTATCGCAGCTGTAAACAGTTGTTCCCTCTCCAGCTGCTGTTTTTTTTTTGTCAAACATAACATGGGTCATGGTCTGTTCTTCATCGTGGAATGAATTTGGATGAAGGCTGAATCTAATTGCTTTATTGCTTAACCAAATCTTCAGTAGGGTACTGAAGGGTATTAAATTACTCTAGTATCTGGATGGTTCTTGTATATATAAAATCCACTGTGTATCAACATGTGTTTCAGAGCATTTGATAGAGGGAGATTGACGCTCCTAGTGGCAGAACAAACACTTTACGATAAAAACCCGAAAAAAGCAGCTAGCAGGCTTTGCACATTCAGCTTCACGATTTGTAAGTGGCAGCCTGCAAAGATGTGGCGGTAGTTATCATGAAATAGGGGGAAGAACACTAAGATTAAGGCAAAAGGATGAAATCCATTTTTATTGTACAAACATACTCGAAACACATGCATTTTTATGAGGGAATATAATGATCATACTGAAGTGTTCATTACATAGAGCATCTGGCAGAAATGAAAGGTGCCACAAGAAACATTTATCACAAGCTTGTAACGATGATGATAAATTATCTACAGAGTAAAAAGATTGCATGAAAATAAAAGCTTGTCTTCTATACCTGGATGTTTTTTTTTTGCCCCACTCCAGCGGGCTCTCCATGTTTCTATGATTACTTCAATATATGAGCCAATGATTGTATTCCATGCCACTGGCGTTACATGCACAAGTTCTTGTTTGAGCAAGATCTTTGCCCTTGGCTTCTATTGTAATTCCAGAGTGAATGCTGATGTCTTCCAGGTCAGTAGAGTGTGTACTACACAAACCCACAGCACGCCTGAGATCACTCGGGAAACTGGCTATAGTCCTGTACTCTTAGCTAATGTAGAGCATTAGAGCCACAGGCACATTCGAGAAGGCTGAAGTAGCATGTCTGGAGCTTCACTGGTGTGTTTGTTTTGTGTGTGGCTACTTTTCAGTTCCCACAAACATTCAGCATGATCAGAAAGCAGCAGATGTCCACTCCTTATTGTGTGTAATGAAGCCTGGGACTGCTCGGTTTTGGCTTGCACTCACCTAATCCAATTTACGATAATGAAAACCTAAAGTGGAAAAAAAAAAACCCCTCCCTGCTTCTCATTGCACCGAATTGCCCTTAAAGAATACTATAACATCATCCAACCCAATCGTCTGCATATGCACATAACCACAGAAAATAATTCCAACGCCAGAGGTGAGTGACTTGGCTGACCACATTGGCTGAATCCATGTGCCCAGGAAAGTATTTCTATGGACTAAAATTTGGGTTAAAAAAATAAAAATAAAATACTGTCCCGTGTGTGGGGATGAAAACTGCCTGTGGTTTGTTGGCTTCTATAGTAAGTGCTCTGTTTTTATTTCTCCAATCGCTTGCATTTATGTAAATTATTTAGCTAAAGGCAGCTAATTGCACCAGAGACCATCCAGATTGGGAGGTTGCACGTTTTCTTGGAAGACATTAGCTGTTTAAGAAAACTCAGTGATGAAAATAGACAAATGAACAGTGACGTATGCATTTATTCTCCCTGATTTAAATTTAAAACAGATGTCTCCTCAGTTAAGAGTAGTTACGACCAAAAATGCGGGAGAGAAAGGTTTATATTTTAATATATTTGACAGACTATGAAACTTGCAGGACAGAGTAAAAATTGGAAATGCACACACTCTAATTTGTTCCTGTTGGCAAGAAGTGACATGGGTCATTATGGGAAATGCTATTATGAAGCAAAATTACTTCAAGTTGTCTAATCGCTATTGGTTAATCAGTCAGTGGCATTTAGACATGTTAGCTGCTCATATGGAGCTTTGTTAGCAGGGAATTTCATATAACTTGACCTACGAATCTACATGTTGTAGTAGAATACCCATGTTCTGTATTTTACCTATACTGAAAAATAAATCTTGTTGATTTATTATGAAATTGATTTATTATGGAAATCTAAGGGCAGTTGCAAGAAGAGTAAATCAACAGGCGTTTGTAAGATGAGCTCTACTTTTAAATAATTCATCTCAATTTGTTCAAAGGAAGAATTGGTGGTTAGCCATGTAGCTGTGTGTCAGTGGGTGTGATTGCACATCGATTCCACAAAACCTATGGGAAAACGTAGGTTCAAATGTTTAAGGATGAAATACAACTAGACGGATGGCTTTAGTAAGACATCCTCAGAGCTTGAATGTTTGAGGTTAGTTTTAATAATCAGAATCGGCTCAGCCCGTGGCTAGACGAGACTTCTTGACTGTATAGCGCAAGAAATCCTATCAATATAACAGTTTGCAATTGCTGTTTGTTAAATGTTAAACTTGTGCGAAACGGGGACAAGGAGTGGTTTAACATGATAATTATTGAACTTTAGCATCTTCTCAATCGTTTTGAGTTTAACAGATTTTTATGAAAGTCTGAAATGTAGCTCGCTACTGTTTGAGCCCTTAAGCCCACATGGTATTGCAATAACTGACTATTTAGGAGCGGTTTATGAGCTGATCTGCCGCATTCTCATAACCGATAGGTCTTTAGTTTAGTCTTTTAGAGTTTAGTCTCAGAGTTTATAGATTGTACATTTTACTATTAAGTACTGAGAAGAGACTTAAATCATGACTTCATGACTGCGCAGGATGAGAAGCGAGTATATGAGGTTGGTAGATTGCTGTAAGTGAATGTTAATGTAATGACTGTGAATGTAGTTTTTTCAGTGATCTATCCCCATTACTACGCACTGGAAGAATTTCCTCATAGGTCGTTACTGGTACAGTCAAATCCTCTTGCATTCTAATCATATGACAGGTTACAGTTAATAAACGTTGCCTTTTCTGTACATTTTTAGATTTGCGATGATTCATATCACTCATCTAAAGGGTGTCTCTACTTTTAGTTTATAAATGATGCTCAATTACATGACAATACCAGGAAAGAGCATCCAGACTTAAATCTCTGATTAGACAGAGACAAGAGAAGTATTTATCTTCACTTTAGGCTCTTTGAACCGTTTCTTTTCGAAACGTCTTTGCTGTTGTTCCGTTGCACATTTCATTGAATTCTGTGTTGCCCTGGAAGTTGGTGCTTAACCCCTTATTAGCAAGTAAATTAGGACATGGATCAGAGGGAACAAAGACTCACATTTCTTGGCAATACAAAACATTTGTTCTTAGGCGCTACTTCTCACTGCTAAGTTAGATTTTATGCAGCTATGTTGAGGTTGCAGCAGTAACTCTGACAGTTTTGTTAATGATAGCAGGGGCTGTAGCTCTCACCAGAGACGGCCATACTCCTAATTACAAATTTGATTTAGACGTGGTGTTTGGGGTTGGCTAGCTGTGTTTGAAAAATTGCCTAAACTTTATCTCATTTGTCAAAGTTTTGCTTGGATAAAAGAGCATGTTTGTATTCATCTTGCATGATTCTTCCAACAAACTACAAACTCCACCTACTTAAACTGTGCTGTTGAGTAACAGATGTCTCCTTATTTGTCATTTTTCTTTCTTTAGTTCAGAGCACTAATTAACCAGTTTTATTAATTCATGAATTAAAAACTGAATGAAGTTCAGAAAGATTGAAAGTGTGGGTGTGCTGCATGTGTGCATGTTATTGGGGCTCGGCTTGTGTAACATATGCTGCATTAAATAACTGGTTAAAATGCAGTAGGTTTTAATAGCAACAGACTGGACTTGTTCGAGACACTAACTTGGCTTCTAGCTTATGGAGGATTTGAGCGCAGACTGGTGTGATTCAGTTCAGTGTTTATTCAGCTGGGACACAGCTGTCATTGTTTTATTGTTCGTCGGAATATTCACGCTGGGCTAAAACTGATTTCTCACTCGCCGTTTTTAGTTATTGCAAACCAAATCCATCGGTTATCAATAAAGCTTACATTTTTGCACTTTATCAAAAGCTGCTTTGTTTGGGGACCATCCTCTGGCAGAAAGCTGACTGTTCTTGGGACTGCAGATTAGTAGGAACAATTTTTTTTGTGCTTTTGCCAGAAAGAGTGAATTTTTAAGACCCTTAGCTTTGAATTATTTAAATAATGTGAAATGAGTTGGAAAGGGTGCCTGAATCATCAGAAGATTAGTTGTGTTGATCCTTTGCTGTGCTTTGCGACATTGGTGTGAACACAAAGGCTTAACCTCATGCATTTGTTTGGATTTTGCAGGAGCAAATGTATTTGGTTGGGTGGACAAAATTACAAGTTAAAAAAAACTGTATGTGAAAGCTGAATATATTATTAGATATAATATTAATGTGATGTATATTTTATTAATTTCTGATGAACTCGAAACCATAAATCTAATACGGCAACAAGGTTCTCTTTATTTAACACGGCACCATGTTCCAGGGCCGTGCAGAAACCTTATAGTATCAGATGCTCGAGGGTCAAAAGACGTGCAAGTCAACTAAATGCCAACTAAAGCCTAATGTGCATAACTACAGCAGGTTATACTGAAACACAACTAAAAAAAAATTAGACTGTAACCTAGCGTTCGTTCAGTCAGTCATTCCTGATACATATCCAGGTCATACTTGTTGCATTTAAATCCAAATTGAGAAAAATCGAAATCTGATTTGGTTCATTTCGGCCAGAGATACATGATGCAATGAAACCTTAAAAAATCACCACATTGGCTTGAATGAACACACAAACACAGCCAGTGAGCTGAAAGGATTTTGCTTGTAGCAACAAAAATTTTAACTTGATTGAGCCCTTGTAAATTTTGTACATAAAAATAACGTTACTTAACCCAGGCAATCTAGCCATGGGGGTCAGAGTCCAGTGACTTCTGTGCCGGTCCCAAGCCCAGATAAATAGAGAGGGTTGCGTCAGGAAGGGCATCCGGGCATCCCAAATGTAATCATGCGAATCGTCAGTACTCTGAGTTTCATATCGGATCGGTCGAGGCCCGGGTTAACAATGACCGCCATCGACGTCGTTGACCTAGAGGGCACCGGTGGAAATTGGGCTACTGTTGGTCAAAGAAGTAGAGGAGGGAGGAGCGTGCTTAGACAGACAGAAGAGGAAAGGTAAGAGTGTAGGATTGAGAATAGGAACTCTGAATGTTGGTACTATGACAGGGAAAGGTAGAGAGCTGGCTGATATGATGGAGAGAAAGAAGGTGGATATTCTGTGTGTACAGGAGACCAGGTGGAAGGGTAGCAAGGCTCATAGTATAATAGCAGGATTCAAGCTGTTTTATTATGGTGTGGATAGTAAGAGAAATGGAGTAGGTGCGGTTCTAAAGGAAGAGTTTGTGTGGAATGTTCTGGAGGTGATGAGAGTGTCAGACAGGATGATGAGTCTGAAGTTAGAGATTGAAGGGGTGATGTTGAATGTTGTTAGTGGTTATGCCCCACAGGTGGGTTGTGAATTAGAGGAGAAAGAGAGATTCTGGAGTGAATTAGATGAGGTGATGGAGAGTATTCCCACGGGTGAGAGTGTGGTGATAGGAATAGATTTTAATGGACATGTTGGTGAGGGGAACACAGGTGATGAGGAGGGGGATTGGCAAGTTTGGAGTTAAGGAAAGGAACGTTGAAGGACAGATGGTAGTGGACTTTGCTAAGAGGATGCACATGGCTGTGGTTAACACTTATTTTCAGAAGAGGGAGGAGCATAGAGTGATTTACAAGAGTGGAGGTAGGAGCACACAGGTAGACTACATCCTATGTAGAAGAGGCAATCTGAAAGAGATTAGTGACTAGTGATAGTGGGAGAGAGCGTAAGATATTGGTGAGAATCAAGGGGAAGGTGTACAAGACAATGGTGAAAATGGTTTAGAGGCAGTGTCACTGAGGAAGAGACAGGAGTCAGAGCTGGAGGTAGCAGAGCTGAAGATGTTGAGGTTCTCTTTGGGAGTGACAAGGTGTTTATGTTAGACGTCTGGGGGACAAAGTTAGGGAGGCCAGATTAAGATGGTTTGGACGTGTTCAGAGGAGAGAGAGTGAGTATATTGATAGAGAATGTTGGACATGGAGCTGCCAGGCAGGAGGCAAAGAGTAGGTATATGGATGTAATAAATGAGGATATGAAGCTAGTGGGTGCAAGAAGATGGGGATAAGTGGAGAGAGATGATTCGCTGTGGCCACCCTTGAAGGGAAAAGCCGAAAGAAGAAGAAGAGACTTAACCCAGACATGAAGAGGGAGAGAAAGAAGCTGAAGGAGACTAACTGGTCTGATGGAGGTTGGTGTTTACGAAGAAAGCATGTTGGAATCGATTTAAGCTTTCAGTTAGAAATCAAAACTGAATACGATAAGCTAGGTTTCAGGCTTTCACTCATTTAGTGCTTATTTTATCAAATGCTAATACTTGAGCTTTAGATCTGTCAGCATGGTGTGTGAAGTCTGGTTCTCTACTTAAGTTTATAATTAGTCTCAACTAGAAGATGTGGAAAGGACCCCCCCGCCGCCATCACCACCACCACCATCACCACCACTCATGCACTTCACAAACTATAAACAAACTAGTAGTCTGATTTAAACCACTGTGACCCTGACCAGGAAACTACTATGGATTAAAGAATGAACCTTAAAAATAAATAAATGCACCATAATTCACATTCTCCATTAATGAGTGTGATCTTTCTTGTCCTGCAAAATCTTTACCTGAATGCTTGCATGCATTAATGTGTTGCTTTGGCTTTCTATGGTGAAAACAGCAAACCTTTGAGCATAATGTAATCCTACACAACCAAATAGAACTATCCCTATAGAATAAATACACAAAAATAAATAACAAAGCAAAAAAAAAAAGAAACAAAAAATTCACAGCATCTGTGTATACAGCATAAAGGATGTTAATTTTAGGCTTTTACAATCATATTATTATTATTATTATTATTATTATTATTATATGTGAAACTCTAAGAAGAAAATAACCCAAGCTCAAAAGCAGGAAGCTGGTGCTGTAAGTGTTACCTCATACACCACTGTGAATCCTCTATTAATGCAGAGTATATAATCATTTGTCAATCAAGTGAGAATATTATAGTAGATTAGACTTGTCTTGGCTCAGTTGGACTGATGGTTCGTTTAAGTTTGAAGCAAAATACAGTAGAGCACACTTAAATGTATAAATTTGATGCAGTGTAGCTCACGGCAAAACCTAACCATTGCACATTGTCCTTTTTTATAATGAATTTATATTCCCTTTTGTAATGAATCAAAATTGCCTATCAACTCAGTTATGTCAGATTCAATGACTTTGAAGAGGAATTACTTGAAAATTATAGAGTAAAATGAATTGATCTTTACTGAGAGCATAGAGTCGTTCATTGTGAACTGACGTAAGTGGGTTTGATCATCTACCAGTTTGAAATGTCCCTTTAATAATGAATAAAAAATAGCCTCCTGGCACGATTACACTGGCAGCTCATGTGACTTTTGAAGAGTAGCTACTATAAAATTCTACAGTAAAATGAATTCATTTCTGTTGTGAGCATAGAGTGATTTGAAATGTTGATTTTATTACTTCAGAAAGCAGTAAGATGAAATAAAATATTAATGTTTTTGTTCAAAAGGCCATAACCATCAACCATGTATAACCATCTACACTTTAAAAAAAAAAAAAAAATCGTATTAAACTTTATTGTTAAAGTTTATGTTATTATATCTGGTTTTATTTGGCTTATTGCTTTTTTTAAATGTAAAAGTACTTGGAATTATTTATTTTATTTTTTAATTTAAAGTTATCATTTTGTAGAAAGTCTCCTTGGTTCGTTCGCTCGTTTTAGAACTTTCTGATTATTTGAGCTGGTTTAACCACAGTGATGTTTGAAAAGGGGCTTCAGCGCTTTTTCCCCCAGTAATGGCAAACTTTCGATTTCAATTTGTGAAACAGAACTTGAATAATTCTGAAATGTTTCCGCTGTTTGATGTTTTTGATATTTATACGTTTTGCTCTCTAGTCTCCCCGTGGTTCAATGCAACACCCAGTCCAAAGCATACTTCCGATCTCAGCCAGGTTTCTGGCAAGCTTTTAAATGGAAAAAATATCATTTGAAGACATTTACATAAGAATAATGTCTACATTGCTGCATATGCCATTTGTAAGCCTTTGCTGATTTTCTTTTGATTAAACATTCTTGCATTAGGATGTAGAAAGATGTTCGTAGACTTTAATGATTAAATATCTGCCTTCTTAATCTTCTAATCCTCTTCATAGGCCAATTAAAGATCATGATTAGATGATGAAGAAGCAAATAGTAATCTAATTTAATATTAAATGGAACGATGGACAGGAACAACACTGCTTCAGAAAGGCAATTTGCCCAAGTTTGACCTGTGACTAGGAGGGAAGAAAATCAGAAGGGAAAAAGAGCCATCATCCTCAGGTCAAACTCAGATTGATGTTGCCAAAGAAAGAATGACATGAAATTTTCAGCACACTGAAGACACAGTAAATGAAAGGAAGCAGCTAGAGCAACATCACTCTTATCATGTGAGGCACCATTCCATTTATTAGAACTGACAAGTACAATGATGATTTGTTTGATGGAACTACACTACTTTATCTCCTGCTTTGAAGAGAAGGCTTGCATTGTTGTCCACTGTTACGGAGGCAAGCGATGCTCTGATTTTGTCATAATTCAGTGTGTGTGTGCCAGCTGCCAAGCTGCAGGAGTCTTCAGTTAGATTCGGGCTGAAAAGTTTGCCTGCTTCTCTCAGTGCATCCTGATGTACACTGACATCATAAGGAATAATTTAGCATATCATGCATTTACATTTGTGTATAGCTTTTGAATTTGACAGAAAAATCTGTTTTTCATGTTTATTTCAGGGCCAATAAAAAAGCTCAGAGAAGATACTAAGATAGACAGTGGTGAACCCAAATACTGACACAGAAATGAATTTAACTGCAATAAAAATGAAGTACAATACAATTTTCATGCGATATTCATCTGTGCTAAAAATCTCAAAATTGCCTCCCATAACATAAAGACTGACAAGTTAAAGTTTATTCTCAGCCATTCACCTGAGTGAGCTTGTGCCATCGTAGCCTCAGATGTCTGTTATTTGCTGACGTGTGGAACCTGATGTACTTTCAACGTGCTTTGTGTTTTGAGATGCTTTTCTGCTTAATATGGTTGTAAAGATCTGAATTACTGTCTACTGCCGATCGCTGGATTTTTTCACTTTTTTTTTTTTTTGCGATTTCATTTCATGTCTGAAGAGATGTTCCTAATAAAGTGGCCAGTGGGTATATCTGATTCTTTATATTCATTTCTCCATGTCTCTGTTTGTACTGAAAAGCAGAAATGTTTCCTATTAAGATGTCTATTGAAAGATATCTATTGAAATTTGTCCATTTCTCACAATAATAATATGATACTATTGAATGCATCAAGGCCAGAACCACTTCCGTCCCTTTCACAAGAACTGACTTTGTGCCAGCGATTTCTTCTCTAGTGTCTGCGCCTCATTATGAGGAACAGTGTGTGTGTGTGTGGCGGGGTGTGTGTGTGTGTGGAAGCTATCAAACGTCAGTGTTAAATGAGGGCAGGTGCCCCCATTAAGCCCGATTATCCTTCTCGACAAAGATATGTAATCTTCTGTATTCTCAGAGAAATATTGCACAAAACATTCCAACCTTCATTTTGCAGATGGAATTTTCTTTTTAAAAGTAATAGAAAAGATATAGTTTGTAGAATCTCATAGTTCTCAGTCCCCAGACTTGAAAATGTAATTAGGTAGACAGCCTGTGAGGGACTTCTCTGGAAGTAGTTCATGATGCATTTTTGCATTTTGAGGCATGTTTTAGATCTTTTTCCTCTTGTAGGAGCCAGCCTCTGTTCCTCTTCAGTTTCTTGTTGCGTTTCTATCCAGAATTTCCTCGGATTTACGGGAATCCACTCTTCAATCTACAAATACAGTGTTTTCTGTGTCACATGCTGTCACACAATCCCAAAGTATAATGGAGTCATCTCTGTGCTCAACAGTTTGCATAGCGTTCTTTACATCGAATCTTCTCTCTCTCTCTCTCTCTCTCTCTCTCTATCTCTCTCTCTCTCTCCAAATGTACCTTTGTTTTTTGGGGCCAAAGTGTTCATTTTTTCTCTCCAAATCAGCTCTGTCTTGTCTCTAGATTATGTTGCATACTTTGGATGTTTATTTTGTAATGAGTTCACAGGTTTCCTTCCGATATCTCTTTCATGCAGATCATGGTATGCTGCAGAGTAGAACGGTGTTTCAGCTAAACCTTCCTGCTGTCACTTGATTTTTACTTTGCCTTTCTAGGCAGCATACAGACATTCCATTCTATCTGAAAGTTGTCATGATTTTCCTGATCTTACCGTTTGCCTCTTAACTGCCATTTCTTAATGATATTTGGACGGTTAAGCCTGTGAGCTGAAAATGCTTACATTTTTATAGCAATGCTTTTTAGGCATCAGTTACCTTCATTGTTAGATCCTTAATCGGCTGCGTAGTGGAAACTTGCTTATTAGGTGCTGGAATTATTATTCATGAGGATAGTTCTTGTACAAATGTTTGCACAAGCCACAATTACAAATCTACTAACTATAAAGTTAACAGGGTAATAATGTTTGCAGTAAAACAAAAAATGTTAAAAATAGCTTGAAATATCAAGAAGTCATGTTTACATATTTAATTGATTTTTGTGAAAAATAATTTGACCACAGGTGCACAAATATTTGCCCACAACTGTACAGCAAGCAGTATAAAAGTCTTGATAATCAGTCAAGTTTTAGTCTGAAGACGATGCATATATTGTAAAGACACTGCAATCTCTGTGATTTATACAAAGACTATATATCCTGTGAGAATCAATCCGATGTCCTCAAGCAAAACAGCAGAAATCTTATCCTGTCCAGATATACTATGGCTGCTAGTAGAGATGGAGTTGTGTTTTTCATCCAGATATACTGTGATCTTCCAACAACACTGCATCAGTCAGGTACTGCTTTATCATCCCCACACTTTAGGACAACAATTAGATTAGATTAAGTGTGATGGAATGATATGAAGTCCATACATCATGTCTACTTTTCTAAGAATATTCTTTCTCCTAGAATATTGTTTTTTCTTATAGTGAAAAAGATCCGTCAGAAAGCGACAGAATATTTATTCTAAAAGTTCCCATTCATCGTATACATCGCCATGTGATTGAATGCTTTACCATGTTATCATGACACAGCTCTGAAAAGAGCAGATCAGGAGTCCAGACTGGTCATGTGTACATACAGAACTGCATCAACCTCATCTCAGAAAACATATCAAGAACCTACGAAACCCCACTTAAATAGAAAAGAAAAAATCATGTTTAATCATTGGTGTAGTCTGGTCAGTGTCCTAATTACATGTTTTGTATATTGACTGGTCATATATAGTAATGTTTCCACTGTCACATCAATTTTTTTTTCTGAGTACAGTGTGTGTTTGGGAAGGATCGTGGCAAGAAAATACTCAAAGAAATCCAATTCAGTCAGTTCCTTTATTCAAGCGGTTATGCAAGATGCCTGATTTTAATTATAAATGATGGAGCTCGATTTTGCATGCCGCAGTGTTTGAATGAATGACAGGAAGGCAAACTGGGATGTCAAACTGTAAAATCTGATTCTCTAAGCAGTGGGCCGAAATATCACGAACGTTAAAAGGCAGTCCGGATGCAAGTGTCACTACAGCTACAAGTGATACATTGAGCACGTTTTGCCTTGGGCATTTTTCCTGAAGAGCCAGATAAAAGTAAAACACGTACAGTATTTTTCTTTCATGAACCTGTACTGTATTTTTCGGTGTGCCTTTACTATTGCAGTGAAATAAAAGTCTGTGTGTGTCTAACTCTACTAAACAGTGCTTGACTGAGCTTGTATGTTTTGGATCATGAGCACCTCCTTACTTTACCCACACTTTGTAAAGAAATACAGAGATGAGCTACAAAGTTCCTGAACTTAGGTTGCCTCTACCAAGATGACAGAAAGGCCAATGTGGCCTTTGGATGTGGCCTGAGGAATGGTTTGCATCTTGTATATCTCTCTTTTTGCTCTTGAAGTTGTCTTCAGATGCTGGATTGTGATGCCTTCATCCCTGCCTTGTGGAAGTTGTTGATATTGTTGACACATGAAACATGTTGCACATTTATATTATATTCCATTTCCTCTCATTTCTTATTTTTATGCATCCTTTTTTTTTTTTTTTTTCAAAACTTGGTTCTTCAATTTAGTTTATTTATGTGCACAGTCTAGGAGGAGTGGCCGGGTTTTCACTTAGCAGCAAGTTGGATACTTTGCAGAATAATTGTGAAATGTCAGTAAATACACTGAGATTTGGCCAGATTAGTGCCAAACACTTTCTGCTCATGAGTTTGTCAACTAAGCCTTAGACAGAATGCCTGTGTTGTCCAGCCTGTTAATCTGTGAAGACTAAGCGTGATCCAGAATAGAAAAATGTTACTCAGCCCATCACATGAGGATTATGTATGGTACTCTGTGGGCAACACCTTTGAGCAATTAAAAGAAAAAAAGAAGAAGAAGAAGAATCAGCAAAGGTCGATGAGCCAACATTTGTCTAGTGTTCAGAGAGGCTACCTCAGATCAATATAATTGACTTGTGAGCCAACTCTGTTGTGAGCTTTTGAGAAAAGTAATTAAGAGGAAGTGCTACATTTTCACTGAAACATATTTAGGGGGTATACATGCCTGACAAGCCAATAAAGACCGGCACTTCGATAAATCCGAATCACAAAACAAAATGGACATTGTAATTGGGTTTAATATATACAGTAAGATTAAGATGTGATAAGGCAGGTGCAGAAGTGATCAAGCCATAACTTCAACTCAAGACGGATCTATTTAGTGAGCTCTGTTTTGGTACGTAGGTCAAAGTGTTGAATGTTAGAACATTCAGCTGTGTTCTACAATTTGGCCATTGAGACAGCTGTACCTATGCAACTCTAATAACAATACAGTTCAATAAAAAATGTTGTGCAGTGAAAATGTTTTTTTTGTTGTGGGTGGTGGTATTGTGCAATTTGCTATGGAAAAACTGTTATGACAGTTATTTTTGTAGGTCATGATTTTATGTAGAAAGTATGGCTGTAATTTCAGTCGAGGTTACAGAATATATACATTAATCATATCAATTAAAAAATGGAAGTAATGCAAACACACTGGCTGCATATAAGCTGTCTATTTATAATCACATGCCAATCTTCCTATAGCTTTTTTAAAACTTGGTAACCTTGAGCTCTGCATTACCCTGTTCTCCTAATGCCAAATGTGGCAATGTTGTGTGTGTGTGTGTTTAATGAAATATCTTCTCAGCCAAGCCTTTTCATAAACCCTTTCAAAAAGAGCACTATAGGGCACATTTGATACTGTAAAATTGCCCCATATTCGTTGGCTGTAATCACTGTCTGTAATGATTCTGGCAGATGGTGGATCCTCCAGTTTGCAGGAGATGACATGGGTTGAAAATATTTGTTGGGTTCGTCCAAATATAAAAAACACATTCTTTGGTCGTTCCTTGGGGGGAATTCTCAATGGTTCTGTAAAGACGCCTACAATTTTGAACAATTTGAACAAGAGTTTAGGAAATCTGCTGAGTTAGCTTTTCACCAAACTATATTCATTTTATGTTTAGTCCATTGCTCAAGGGTCCAGCTCATTCATTTGTGACAGCTGTGTCATGAATTCCATGTTTGTGAAGCTGACAACAAGCACTTTATTTGGCTTGTTTAGCAATTATACTGTCTATACTTGTGTGTTGTATTTGTGTGAGAACCACTACTCCACTTTGCTGATGCTGTTTGTTCATGTTTGTCATATACTGCCATGACCTTTGAGACTGATCCCCATGAAACACTAAATAATTTTCCAGCTCTGTTAGCTGCCTTGAGGTCGTCACTCCACCATATTAAGGCTGTGGCTGTTCCCTTAGCTGAACGTAAACAAATACAGACATTCTCAAAGTTTGTTATATTAATCCAACGTAATATTATTATATAAAATGCACAGCCAGCACCATTGATTTGATTTTAGGAATGCCGATATTAAATCTAAAGCACTTATCGTAAATTATTCTATAACTGATGAGGGATTCGATGTATTTTAACACCAGCATGGATTAGACCAAATGATTGTGTAGCTTTAAATTTAGTTAGTGCTCCCAGATACAGATACATCGAGTACACTTGCATCATCTACTTGTCGAAGGCGGTGCAAATGCAATTCTGTATTTATAACGATAAACGAGGTGTGACAGAAGCCTGGATAGGAATTTTGTTCAGTTGAAGTGCTCTTACATAGCCCTTAGCCACAGAAAGTTTCTTCTTTGTTCTCCTCTTCATCTGTAATATCCTAGATTAGCAACTAAGTTCATAGGAAACACATGAAGCATTAAGATTTGGGTCTCCTCTCATTACTTATAAAGCACTGGTTAAACTAGTAAATAATGTGACCTCTGATCACAGTTGTGTCTCCTTAAGGCCTTATCTGATTATCAGTGTGTAAATGTTAACGGTGACATTTCCATAGATGGGAAAGGAAAAGTCTGCAAGGCTCATTGCTGTTTCCTCCATGTTCTTCCAAGTTCTATTGTGTAAATGTTCATTTGGACACTGAATGCTAACTTCCTATTGCGTCAAACCGAATGACTTCAGATGGTTTACTCATTCGTCCACTATTTATTCATTCGCCCCCTGTTCTTCAGTGGAAAAATACCCCTCCTGGTATTCAGCAGTTAGCAGGTTTCTGTCTACTTCTGGTGGTCAGCTCTACGAGTTCTGGGACATATCCTGTCTGTCCTTTGTGCAGGCCATCTCAAACTATTTGCTGTTCCACAGTGCCCTTGGTCTCATATTGCCATAGATTTTTATCACCGTCTTACTGCCATTCCAAGGCAACATCACTTTACTCACAATATATTGTTTTTCTAAGGCCAGCAAACTTGTTTCCTTTCTCAAACTACCCACTGCCCTCGAGTCAGCAGAAAGTTTGATTTTTATGGATTACCAGAAGATTAAGGCAGCTTGTCTCAGCGCTTGGACTCTGTAGAATAGTCACCAAATAGGTGTCATCATTTGATGAACCTATTTAATTTATTCCGAGTGACACATTTTCTTAAAGTGATTACTGTGAGGAGATCAGGACAAGTTTGAGTAAGCTTAGCCACATTTTTTGATTGCTAAAGCTATAACTATGACGACATGAGCTAACCTGTCATGTGCTTTAGGATTCCAAAGCCATATTCATTAAATAGCTTTTAGTTGATCTGATGGCTTTATTTACAAGAATAGTCACAATAGTTACTTAAAAGCAATTGTCCATAAGTTCTAATCATTATCCAGCTGCAGAAAGCACATTTCAGCGGTCAGAACTGGTCACCTGAATAGTTGTGTTAAATGATGCACACTGCTTTTTCTGGACTGTTAGCTAGCAGGATCTACAAAAATGTTTTTGACTTGTTATCTCTTTTATACGTTGCTCTTTCATACTTATACTTTTACAGTATATTTGAGTTTTAACCTAAACAAATGATATAAAGACTTCAAATAAAATTGTTTAGGTGACACAAAACACAAAAAACATCTTATTAGGTGTTGCCCTGACACTGTTCCATCAAATGAATTTCAGCTGGTTGCATGCACTCCTGAATAATTAAACTTGTTTGCATCATTCTCTGTGGTCATTGTGGCACTGGGCCAGAAAATGGTGCTGTGCTCCTGGTGTGCTTGGATCTGTCATCAAGGCTTCTCTCTAAAGGCATCAGAGCAAAGGCGTGACATGACTGTGACTGTCAAGCATTTATGCCATTGTTAAAATGGATCTGGACAGATCTGAGGTCAGTTGGCAAATCAAGCTGATACAATTCATCTGCTATGCTGCAACTCCTCTGTTTGTAATTATGATTTATTCCTTTAAAAAGTCAAGGTCATTTTTATATGTTGCTTGTTATGTGCATCTCTGAGGCTGAAGAAGATTTACACGCATGACTTGTTGACCAGTAACTGTGCTTCATTTTTAGGTGGAAATTGTGGTGCATCTGTGACTTATTTTCCCCAAAAAATTATTTGTTAGAATATCTGCCTCCATTTCACTCCTAGTGTCTGAAACCCTTAAGAAGTGGACTTATTCTGCCGTGGCATTTCTATAGCTGTTTCCTTGGTGATGCTCTGGCAGGTCTATAACACAGCCAATTCAGTTACTGCTTGTTGCGTTCAGTAGGTGAAATGCAACTTGTTTTCAATTTCGGGCCCTGGGGGGAAAGAAAAAGCCACAGTTTACTGTACTGTGAAGCACCATCATCTGCAATTGACGTACTTTCAGTTTTCTCCGAGTTGCTCCGAGCTCCTATAATGTGTTGTATGAACACCATGTGCCCATTACTTACCTCGTGCATCGTTCATCCTTGGATATGTTGTGAAATTGCAACAAAAATGAATATTTTAAAATACTTTAATATTTATCTGAAGTAATATTTTTGAAAATATGTGTAATTTAACAACCTGTAGTACAGTTCTCTAGGGTTTTCTCACGTCAAAGAACACATACGAGCAAGATGCGTCATAAAAGCTCGTACATACTGACATTTTTGCTGGAAAATGTTTCAACCATGGATATATACTTACAGGTAGATAAACCATTAATTTACATTTTATACAGTAAAAACATTTATTTTAACAATTTTACCTACATTTAATCAAAAAAAGTACAGCATATTTAATCATTTTACAAATTCCTCATAAAAAATAGATTTCTGTACAAAACCATTTTCTTTTGCACCTACTTCAAGTCAGCAGCACATGACAGCAGAATGACATGTATGAATGGTGTGATTGTTGGCTTGAATGCAGTTTTACAGCTCTGTGAATTGCTTATTTTACAGTAGTGGAGGGGGGGAGAGAAAAAAACTGTCAGCGTTATTGCAGCAAGCCTGAAGATAGGCATGACGTGGGATATTTGGCAGACTGCGTGATGTTTGATAGAGTGTGAGAAGGGGGGTAAAGTAGGTGCTATTATAATGCGCAATAACTTTATGACCGGTCCAACCTGCTGTACCCAACACTTGTGCCTCAATCTGTCTGACAGCTTTAAAAATGTTTTAAGAAAACAGCTAATTCCTCCAGAAGCTTGTGGATCATATAATGGGGGGAAAAAATATATAATCTCTAAAAGCACGTTTACTGCAATATCGTGCTGTGCATATGAGGCTAAGTTAGTGATGGTACACAATTGCGGTTTACAGTCCAAAGTGTATGGAAAGTTACAAGTGCTCAAGTATAGAGTATAGTTTTTGATTTTTTTCCCCAAGTCCTAAAAAAATCGATTTCTGACAAATTTTTAAATGTCGTTGGCGAGCACACAAGTGCACATGACAACATACTTTTGGAAACATGGAACAACTTAGGCTCAAGGTTGTGTTTTATAAGGATGTTTTGAAAAAAAAACAAAAACGCTAAAAGCATTTACATGCATGGTTAATAAAACCCAGCAACTGAAGCTATTAAAATCACAGTGAATCTGCTCCCATGAAGCCATATATGCTCCTAAACTACATGAGGATATGGATGAGTGAACATGGCCCCGTCATGCTTCTGAATCTAATAAGGCAGTGTTTCTTTAAGAGTACATTTGATCTTTCATTGAGTCAGGATCTTGGAGAAGTTGAGGTACCAGGATACATTAATGAGGAGAGATGATGAAGCAGGAGTGAAATTATGACTGGAAAAAGGTCATGAAGGCATTTAACGTACATTATCCTGGCATAAAAGACAAGCCATGAAAGTAATGTTACATAACGAGAAAATGGAGCATTAGTGAAGTATAGATATGAACCTGCATCAGGTTGGGAGACAAACTGGACAAAATCTGGGATCAACTGTGCTAAATATTCAGTGAAAGAGTAATGTTTTATGTCCAGAATTTCACTTCAGTTAGATAAAAAAAGAAAAGAAAAGATAATGATTAAACACATTTCTGGAGGAAACAAATGAATGGAATGAGATGTGAAGCTTTCAGAAAATCATTCCAAAGCCTAAAGTGTGTCATAACCTTTCTGATAGGTTTATGTAAACATAAACATAACTTTATTTGCAGATCTAATTTAGAAAATAGAATCAAGCTCTCTCTTGATAGACATAGCATGACATCATGCTGTTTATGGATATGGAATTACAATGATTATATACATATTGTCAGTAACCCTGTGTTTTTTTTTTTTGTTTTTTTTTTATGTTTATTCCATGAACCCATTTCACATCCTTCTCATACTAGTGCAAAATTTGTGCGATAAAGTTTTTTTTTTTTTCCTTTAATAGCCACACGGCAGTTGACAGTTCCATCCACAACCCGAAGAGAGAGTTTTCCGGCTGCGCGTGGTAGCTTTACGTCTTGTTTTTTCTTGGAGATGTCCAGTGTCGTACACTCGGCCACACTAGTCCAGTGTCTGTTATATTTGTCTTTTGTCTTCACTGAAGAAAATACACTTTGCAAGAAATTCTGTGGCATTTAAAAGACACTTCATCTTCCCAAATGAGCTCGTTTGATTGGTTGGGGGGGAAGAAAGACATGAAAAAAGGAGGATAAAAAAAACAAACAAACAAACAAAAAAAAAAAACAACAACCACCCCTTCCACCCTGTGTGTGCTGTTAGTGGTGCTATTCATTGCTCTGAGAAACTTGTCCATGTCAAAGACAGCACGCAATCATGGTTTCCCAGAAAAAAGAATTTTTTTTTTTTTTTTTTGTGAGAATTTCCATTGTTTTCCTTTTGTGTTCTTAAAAAAAGCTGTCAATGCTTGAAATTGTTCCGAGCGTGTTCACAGCGAGGAGTTCACATACCTACCAAAGTGCGTTCAGTTATGAAGAAATTGGCATGTGGTTCCCAGTGTCTGGAGCTGCTAATGAGGGCTATACTACTGTGCACACTGTGTTGAGCGTCGTATCAAACCTCACGGCTTTGGCCTCAGTCGGCTTCATGTTCGTATCGTACATGGGGTTCTCAAACGATGCCTGTCCGTTAGTGTTCTCGTGCCCTGCGTAGCCATTGTATTGGACTTTTGGTCTTGTCCTGCCAAGGAGGGGGGGAAAAAATCCTGTTATCATAGAGAAGTTATGTCATGTATTTTGAACAGTCACAAAAAAAAACAGCAGGGCATTCCAGAGTACACTGTTATGCCACTGTTAAGGGGTGGAAAATACTTCAAGAATTGTACTTCAGTACTATACTTATTTTTTGGGGGGGGTGTATTTCTACTTTATTATGACTTACGGACAAAAAAAAACTTTTTTGTTTCTTAAAATTTAGAGTCTCTTCTCTCAGGTACAGTACTGTGCAGAACTTCAATCAAATTGCCATTCATTATTTGTTTGCAAACATTAAGGCCAGTTTAAAAAAAAAAAAAAAAAGTTTTTTGCTGTACCTGCATTAGAAAAAAATGGAAAATGGAATTAATGCATGGTTTAGTTTCACGTAATTATTGTTGTGTGTAAGTACTAAATGGCCATTTGATTGAAAACAAGTGGTGTGGAGGTGTCTGAATTTTGCACAGTAATGTAGTCTCTGTCTCTCTCTCTCTCTCTCTCTCTCTCTCTCTCTATGGGCCCAGTTCAGCATGAACTTATTTCATCAATGTAAAAGTAAACGATTAATAATAATCAGGAAATATGAGTCAAATTATTTTAACATGTTGAACTAAAAAAAAAGGATGCTTTGCCACCAAAAAAGGTAGCATGGACTCCATGGAATTTCAAAAAGTAAGTTTAAGTGGAAATTTTGGCTAAGATCAGCGGTTTTCTGTGCAAATACATAGCTATAGTAGCAAGCTCTCATAAATCAGCCAGGCAAGGAGTTGAATGTTATAAACGGCATAGTTAATTCCTAATTTATTCATCTGAAAATAGCGAGTTGTGTTGATCAGCAAACCTAAAGAGATGGTTTCAAGGTACAGTGGCATAGTTGCTTTAAATAATTAACCATTTCTAACAGTGTTTTATATTAAAACCATGACGTTAACTCAATTTCATCAGTTAAACATTTACTCTTTACTTTAATACACTTTTGTAGATTTCAGATTGAATTGGCTAGATCTTCTGTTATCATTTCTCAGTCATTTTTTCCACCCCTGTTTGTTATCGAGTTAGAGCAAATACATTAGACATGTTAGATCAAGCCAAAGAAAGAAAGAAAAAATAATAATAAAATGATGTCCTAAACCAAGCGTGGGGTGAGACAGAAAAAGTTTATATATATTTATATATATAAAAAAAAAGCTAAAGACATAAAAATAAATTTTAAAACAGCTTTTTCCAGTCTGAACACAGATCAAGATTGCAGCAATTATAATCTGAGTGTAGCTATTTAATGTGCACCGCTGCTCAGCTGTGCTTTTCCACTACAATGAGATAAGGTTAAATGTTAAAGATGCCTGGGAGCACGGAGCCTCGTGAATTCCCTCTGCGAAGCTCCATGTTTGAGCAGGAGGCCATTAGCATGGGTGAGTGTGCCTCGTAACATCAACTCTGTTTTTAAACTACTGCCAGTCTCTTCTGGAGTGTGAATGTAAAGGGTGAGGTTATTAGGTCTGCTGGCTAAAATTATTATTCATTTATCCACAGCAAAATCAGGGCTACTACTCTGGCCAGAAGCTAAAAAAAATATATATATATAATTTATAATGCCTCTCTCGATAAAGAATCATATGGCGAATTTTTTTGCTCGGAAACGATAATTAGGGGCTAAAATAACGCCGTTCATGTAAAAGGTCACTGCTTTGTGTTAATCCATAGGAAGCTGTAACTGAAGCTGTAACCTGCTCCCTGGTTGCTCATCATTTTGCCATGCTTTATAGTTGCACACAATTTGCACGATAATCTAAATAAATGACCTGCATTTTAAGCCAAATTTCACATCGTCCCTCCCTCCCTCACTCCTTCCCTCCGTCAGCCCTGCTTGGATCACATGGGGCATTTCACACTTCAGAGAACACAAAATGTTAAGGCAACACGTCTCATTGGCACATTTGCACAAACTGAAAAAGAAGAAGGGGAAAAAAACAAAACAAACAAACCCAAATGGCTTTTAGGCAGTCAAATTAGGGAGACAAAACATTGCATGACTCTCTCACCCCTTTCCCCTCATCACACACACACACACACACACACAAAAGCGATCAATCCCACTTTCTCTGACAAGATGAACAAAAAGAAATGGAAGATGAGGACATTGTGGCAGCTGAGGGATTGTGACCTAGTGATTTAGCCTCACGGTTCTTACCTGGAGCCGGCCCTGATTACGTCTTTGGGTCTCTCATTCTCATCTGTCTCTTGTGATAGTACCCTGCCAATTTTTTTATTTATTTTAATATTGGGTAATTGTCACCCGTCAGTTTTAACTGTATGTCACATTCATCTGTCGCTTGCTTTGGTAAACGTAGGAAAACTCCAATGCTCTTTTTTTTTTGTTTGTTTGTTTTTCTGTTTGAGAATGATTTTACAAAGAACACTATGGCTCTTTGTTAATGTTAAGAGTAGCAATTTGTTGAATCAATCATGCTGATAATCAGCCACAATCTCTGGGCAGGCACAGGAGTTTCCCATAAAGTGTAGCGAAACAATGCAGATCAACATCCAACATGGACAGAATGTCATAAATATGAAGGTCTGATTCTGCCAAAATGAAAAAAAAAAAAGAAATTGCTGAAAGAATAAATTCACTTTACAAGCATTCGATTATAAATGTAAAGTTGTTGAGCATCCCTGATCAAATTACATATTATTTAAAAAAATTTGTTTGCATCTATTAATGCAGTTACATGTATAGAAAATAAAATGGTAATTGTGGCCTGTGTGGGAACCCTACTTCGTTGTTTATTCTTCTTTAATTTTCCCTCACTCTTCCTTTGCAATACGCAGGTTTAAGATGAACTCTGTGATGTTCAAGTCAGGCTCCTGAACTGTCCAAAAATATCAGCTTGTGCTTCTTGTCTTTAGTGTTGGATTTGAGAAATGTTTTGGATTATTGTCCTGTTCTAGATGCCAGTTTCTTTTCAGCTTCAGTTTTTTGACTGACTGTGCCTCATTTACATCCAGAATCTGCTGAGATTTACTTTAATCCATTCTTTCATTTACTCTTCCACTATGTCACTGGCTGTCACACAAACCAAAAGCATAACAGATCCACCCCTGCGCTTAACAGTTGGCAGGGTGGGTTTTTTTCTTTTTCTTTTTCCCCTCAATATTTTTTTGATGAATTTCATTTTGTTCCTTTAGTGATTTATGGCCAATGAGTTCCAGTTTACTTCATCAGTTCCCAGCAATTGTGTCCAAAACGCATGGTGGGAGATTTTTAAAAGCAAGCCAGTGTGTTTGAATGTTCTTCTCATGTGCTGTTTAGTTTGCAAGCTAACTAAGAAAAGGAAAATTGTTCTAGTTAACTACCTAACAATCAGTGAAGTTGGCATGTTGCATAACGAAGAATTTTTGGCTTCCTACTTAGCTAACATTTTTAATTTATATTACTTTAACAAACCTACATAACTTGCCTAAAATCTACATCAAGAAAGCAGCTAGCTAATGTTAGATAACCGTTCTTAGGTTGTCTTTATTTGTCACATATACATTACTGCACAGTGAAATTCTTTCTTTGCATATCCCATCCTTGGAGGTTGGGGTCAGAGTGCAGGGTCAGCTATGATGCAGCGCCCCTGGAGCAGGGTGGGTTGGGGCCTTGCTCAAGGGCCCAAAAGTGGCAGCTTGCCGGTGCTCGGGCTTGAACCTCGATCTTCCGGTCAACGACCCAGAGCCTTTAAATGAAATTTTGTAGGCCTTTATTTTTTCTTTAGTATAAATGTGGCAGCTAGCAGGCTAGATCGCCACTTAGGATTATTTAGCCGCTGACAGGATGCCAAGCTGTAAGGATCATCTTGAGTTATAAGATGAGAAATAGAACGTGTTCATTTAATTAACGTTTCATTTAAAGAATTGCACTCCTAACATTTCGATTCCCAAATAAAATTCTTGATGGCTTTTTTAGCGCAGATTATTTTAACAAAGTAGCACCAGATTGCAGTGTGTGCAGCCAGGAAGAGTGATGGGTTGGCAATCCATCAGTGTTTAATACAACGTAGGACATCTAGTTAATGTCTTCTTGCAAATATATGTCTTCACCCAAGTAAGGACTAATAGGATGGTCAGTAAAGTCACATACATATATACTCATGCACAACACTGGTAACTAACATCATGGTGGCTTGTATTGTAATTTAACTTTATTGCAATAATTTGCTTAGAAAGCAAAAGTGACTTCTTTCTAGCAGTGACGGGGCATATGAAGGCTTCCATGAACAAAAATATTATTATTACTACAACACTAGCAATTTTTCTGTGTTCTCTCTCTTTTTTTTTTCTTGCCTGTTTATGTATTTCTTTATCCATGTGCTAATGAGGAGAGCTTAGGAGTGGAGTGTTGGTGAGACACAGTTTTTCCACTTGCTGCATTGGCTGTGATCAGATTGATAGTATTGATCGGGACGTCCACGTGATTTCATAGCATTTATGTCTCAGACTCTTAGTATGATGTGCAGTTATAGCCTGTGTGTGTGTGTGTGTGTGTGTGTATAAGCTGGCAGAGATTTTGAGATTTCTGTGCATGTTTTGGATGTCCAGACAGCTCAACATTTCCCAGTATAGTTTTCTCTTGCATCAGTCCATGTCCATGCGAGAAGCATAAACCCTGAAATGCTAAGCCCATCTTTTTGGCCCTGTATCAAATGACTTGAATTGTTAACAACTCTTAAACGGTTTGTATATTTTAAAATAAGCAAGCGTGTAAATATGGGAATTTTATAGTGCGGTGGTATATCTAAATTGCTAACCACTAGGATTTTCAGCAGTTGAGCTAGCTGTCTGAGGCGTCTGGCTGTCTGGTGTGCTACATATTCAAAACAACTGGAGTCAGGCATGTTTGATTGACAGCCCCAATGTAGCTTAAGGACAAGGGAGTACAGAAAGAAAGAAATAGAGAATGGGAAATAAATTAATTGAGGAGGCAGAAATTTGTCGTGAAGACAAAACTCAAACTAAAGAATAATTTAAATTTTTCATTTTGGCAGATGTAGTTCTCCATACATAAGTGCACAGCTATAGTCGTATGAGGCATTCTCAGCAGCTCCTACCTGTGTTTGTAGAGGTAAAAGGCAAACCCTGACAGAATGAGAGCGAAGAACGGGACCAATATGGCAGCTGCTACCGAGCTGCTGTTGGTTCCATAGTACGGATTGGAAGGATCCATATCTGTAGTGACAAGAGCTGAAAGTGTAATGAAATGTGAGCACTAACAACAAAATTTGAATCCGTGTCTAATATTTTAATGGTTCAGCTTCCTTATTTCTTGACTTGACTCTGACTTGTCGTGCAGCTTGCTGAGCTGACTTGCTAGTCTCTGCTGTAACTCTGCCACCAACCAACAAATTATTTGAATAAAAACACGTTTACTGTGTTTGTGTGGCTTTGTGGAAACAGACCCGCACATTAAATAAATAAAGGAAAGAAAGATGAAACTAAAAATTTAAGATATATTTTATAACAAACAAGGAAATATATAAAGAAATAATCTTATGCTTTGCACTCCAGTGATCATTTTACCTTGTCTTGTCAGCTGAAACTTGCCAAAATCTTTGCTGTGGATGTGACCTTGGTAAACAAACATTTTCTTTTCAGACTCAGCTGTCACCTTGATCAGAAGAGAGAGTGAGGGAAAATCAAGACAAATAACATAAAAGCACTTTTATTTATGCAAGCTCATGGATGATTGAGTATTGTCTCACCTTAGCCACTCACAAAAAAATGTCTAGAAGAGACACAAATTCATTGCAACCTTGGATGAATGGTTAAAAGCTCTGGACTACTGATAAGTTTGAGGGTTTAAGCCTCAGCTCTGCCACTGTTGCACAGCCCTTAACCCTACCTGCTCCAGTGACCTGATCTACAGTAATCCCCCGCTATATTGCGGTCCCGATATATCACAGATTTTTATTTGGAACATAACTCATTTTTTTGCGGCTTTTCCCTGTATACTGCGGTATCCACAAACCTTTCAGTGAATTGTTTTCATGTTGAAATAAGGTAATTTATTGATAAAAATATAATTATTAATTACAAAATATAAACAAGTACAATTTTAATATATCAAACACTGTACAGCGTAGCGTTATTTAGAAAAGCGCGGTGTGGGGATGCTAAATTAAAATACAGTACGGCTGGAGTCTGGCCAATCGGAATGGCCCATTCATTTAATCACGGTTGTGATTGGCTGCTGGGAAAGGGAAGCAAAATTCTCCAGTATCCCAGTTCTTGGCGTGTCACTGTCCCGTTTGGTGTTGTTCGGTGTACGCTGTATTTTTACGGTTTTTCTGCAAGCCCTATTATGTCGCCCAAACGCTCTGCACCTTCTAAGGCTTCTGGCAAGGAACATACATACACACAGTACTTACAATAAATGTGATATTTCTATGAATTTACCGAAAATTCATCTCGCTATATGCTTACAAATGTTTTCTGTGTGTGTTTAAAGAGGGAGGGTAATGTACGGCTTAAACAATAAAAAAAAAAAAAAAGCATTTGGGGGTGGCGTCCGTGTATTGCGGATTTTTGTTTATCGCGGGTGGTTTTGGAACATAACCCCCGCAATAAACGGGGGATTACTGTATCAGTTAGGGTTAAGAGCCATGCTCAAGGGCCCAACAGTTGGCAGCGTTGAGGCAATGAATAGAACAGCTAAGAAAAAGCAAACACTACTGTAGTCCTCTCCAAAAGTATTGGAATGATGAAGTCCTTTGTTTTGGTGATACATTTGTATTTGAGATCAAAATATAAATATGAGATGACTGAACAGGGCGCCTTTTGTTTGAAGCCACTCATTTTCAAGTGATGATAAAATGGTCAGAACATGTGACTCCCAGGTGCTCCTTGTTGCCCAGGTGTTAACTGAATAAACATTTAATAGATCTAATACAGAAACATTGCCTGCCAATTTACAGAGAAATGCAACCAGTCTAAATGGGAGGAACTTCATTATGCAGCAAGACAATGACCCAAAGCACACTGCCAACACAATGCAAAAGTTTGGTGATGTCAGCAGGTATCCAGGGTGATGCAAGCAAGGCATATTAAGTGTTTACTTGAAGACTAGCTGTTCCTATACTTTCGCTCACCTTAAATTGTGCGGTCTGCGACCAAAGGTGCTCAGAGTTACACATCTAGATGTAAATATCTGGAAAAGACAGCTGAAATTCTGATCTCTCATCTCATATTCATCTTTTGATCTCAAACCCAAAGGTCATCAGGGTATAGCAAAAATAAAAGAATCAGTTCCAGTTCTTTATCTTATCTATTAGTCATGTTGGTTATATAGTCGACTTCAAGGATTGAAAAGTGCACCATGGTTCTAAATCGCTAATTTCCTTAAGAATGTCGATTAACTTTGTGGTACTTACATAACCATCCATTGCCCAGTTGTCATTTTTGAATTTACTGAAGTACTGCTCTGTTGGACCTCGTATCTGGTAGACTTTGAGTAATAAATGATTTTCTTCTTTTTTGTAAGTCCCTGCAGAAGACAATGAATTCAAAGGAAATATGACAGACCTGTCTTATTAAAATGTTAAAAACTGAATAAAGTAGCTTAGGCATCAGCAGTTTTAAAATCCCTGCACACTGTTGAATCTGATTGACCGAAAACTATTGATTAAATTTTCTATAACTGCAATTCTGACTGATATTCAAACTAAAGCTTATGTTTGTGCTTGTTCCATTATGTTGTTATTGTTAGGGGAACAACTCCTTTACAAGCACATGTATGATGGACTAGCTAAAAATAAAGAAGTTGCCTAAAATGTGTTTTTATTTAAGAAACATGTGTAATTGACATGGCGATGTTTTCTGCAAGGAGACAGCCGATTTCCACCACAGAATGGATTTCCATCATAGCATGGATTATTTTCCTAAAACGGCACACACCTCAATTATACTTTCTCCACACTGTGTAATTATTAATGTTGCTTGCATTTCATCAAAAGCTCATTTTCAAATCCAAAGCTTGTTAAAAGTAGCATCCCTTTTCTATTTAGTGAAACATGTTCCTTGCACCTGTATTTCATACTGCCTTTTCTAGACCTTCCTGAAATTTTTCAGCAAGGATTTAACGGCTCACCCGAAAGCTTGATCTGCACCCCGCTTTGTTCTAAAAGCGTGACGTTGACTCTGCTCGTCGACGCGTTGAAAGCAGTCACTGTTATTGTAGCAGTCTGTCTCTTGCCAAGGTACTCATAAAAACCAGTCCAGCCCGAGTTAAAAGAGAAAACGTCTGCAGGCACTGAACACACAGGAATAATCAGTAAAATAAGTATATGCTACTAAGGAAATATTTAGAAAATCATTGTGAGTTATGAGTTGCACCAGAATTTGACATGCTAACCGTCTTATAACAATAGCAAAACTGGCTAGGACAAGGTTGGCCTAATGTATTCCTATCATGTTTACTGGCAGAAATATAGATCCAGGATTAAACACACACACTCACCCACCGATTAGTCTTAGAGCAAACTAAATTAGTGTGTAGACATTTGAGCCAAACATGTTTATGCATGAATTATTCTTCCCAATCCCAATTTTAATCAAAATTGAACCATCAGCTACACTAAGATTTTATTAGTATCTTTGTTTATTGATTATTATGCATTACGTGTACAAGACTACAGCATCCATTAAGTGAATTAAAAGTCTTTGTCGACGATAGCAAAGAAATGGTTACATACCCCGAATCTTGTTTTTCTGTATGTCTGGGTCTCCCTTTGACTTGGTGTTTATTTTTGGTCCAACTAGAAGACAGATAATTGACAAGCTGACATTTGCAGGTGCACTCTGTCCTTTCTGTCCTTGCATGTGTGCACAGGGATAATGATCACAACTTTAAACATTGTGGTTCATTTAAAAAATGTACTCTGTTGTGTAGTTGAATGACCCACATCCTATCACATAACCTGTAGCTGATTGTAGCTTTAAATGATACGTAAAAGCGTGAACCACTGAAACAAATGCATTTCTATAACAAATAAATTCTTTACCATTTTTAGAATGCAGTGATGTGTAGAAACATTGAAGATTTGGTTTCTGACTGGTTCAGTTTATTATACTAATATTTGGACAATTCACATTATAGCAGCAATAAATATTTTTTGGTTAGAAATGGACGCTGCGTAAGTGTGAAATGTGGCAAACATCACAAATACATCACACGTGTCTTTAGGTCTCAACCTTCACAACTGAAGCACTATTGTTAATGTTTGTACTAAACTCTTTCTACTCACAGCACAGATAAGGGTCAGTACCTTTGCAGACAGGTGGTTTGCCCGACCACCGTCCATCTGGCTTGCATGTCCTGTGCTCAGATCCCCCGGCCAAAAAGAATTCATCTTGGCATGTGTACATGAGGGTGTAGCCCAGTGTAGGCAGGTCGATGGCCCTCACATCCACATGAGATGGCGTCTCAGGCTGTCGGCACGTGTGAGCTACACAGAACAGATGTAGTGCGTGAGGCTGGGAAGCACACTTTTATTTACTTGTTTGTTTTGACTTATTTTGCAGTGCAGTGACGTCGATGGCAAAGGTCTGCAACGTGCCTTAAGTGCACCTTACATAATACATGAACTCGGTCTTCACACCTTGCTTTTAGTTGACTCATGTCTTTACAATATCTGGCTCAGGAGGTGATGGTGCTTTTTATCCGTGGTTCTCAAATAAAGGTCACTGAAGCTTAAATTGGGGTCTGTCATTTTTTATTTTTGGTAAAGTGGTGGAAATCACCTCTCACCAATATCAAAGTTTTTATTAAGTTATTCTGGAGTTCTTTAGCCTATTTGATTGGTCACTGACTTGGTCACCCCAAAACAAGTAGGACAGATTGAACCTAATGTATTTTATGAGTTAAATGTTCAGTAACATAAATTGAACATCCAGTTTGAAAAGCCTGAACAGTGGCAAGGCAATTTCAACCATGCCTATAGATTTATAACTTATCTAAATAACTTAGCTCATTTTTATTTGGTCTTATTTTTGTTTTTGTTTTTTTTTGAAGTACCCATTTTTTGGCAAGTGTTTTTTTTTTTTTAAATAAAAATAAACGTATGTGTCAGCGTCTAACCAAAAGTCCTTACCGACACATTCCGGCTGCATGCCACTCCAAGTCAGATTTTCCAGGCACGTTCTGGTGGTAGACCCGAGGATATGATAATTTTTTCTACATCTGAAGAAAACCTTGCTTCCCACCTTAAAAAAAAAAAAATCTCCGTAGTTACAAAATGCATGACAGGAGTTTCTTTGCAGAAGTCCGGATTACGATCCTTACCATAAATCCCTGAGCTTGCAGTGGAATTCCATACGCAGGTGTTCCTGGATCCTTACATGCATTATATGCTGGATCTGTAATCACAAATAAATCATTAATCACCATCCTGTAGCAAACACCCTACTCACTAAGAAGATTATAAGGATGTTTATAGGATGAGGATTACACACCGATGCAGGAAGGCTGCAGTCCGCTCCATGAGCTGTCCTCCTGACACACTCTCCTGGAGGAGCCCACTAGCAGGAAGGTGGGGCGGCAGTAGAAAGATACCTCAGACATGTAGGTAAACTGCTTGCCTTCTCTGTAGCCCTCTGCAGGAGTTCCAGGGTCCCCACATAACACCGCTAGACAGGACACAAATCAGACAGCAAAAACCTTACATTTATTTTTGGTCATTTTAGTGTGTTGTTCTCCCCCTTATGGACCAAGGGTAAATTACTGCCATGCATGTTGGTTGGAGCAGTACAACGAGTAGTACCAGGTGTGTAGTTCTTTAGAATCAGGATACCTCTCTCTCCTTGCACCTCTCAGCAAACCTACAGTGTTCTTCCACCATGAAATCATCTCTTGGGTTTGTATTTGGGTCCAGTGGAGTTTGTGTTTAATCAGAAGACAATTAGATGTTCTTGTAATTAACCACTGTAACCAGATATCCTAGATATATTGTACTTCATGCTTACTTTAATACTTACTCTTGCATTAATTCCTTTTCCTCACTAAGCATGACTCAGAGCTTTCACATATATTAACACTACTCAAAAACTGATGGATGATTTTCATTTTAAAGCCAGCACACATTGTTCAATCTCAGTAAGCTTGCTGGTCATATGGCTAATGCTATGTAGTCTTCAAATAAATTATTCTAAAAATCAAAACATTCAGTATTTACCACTAGCTTAGATATGACTTGCTGCCTAGTCAATTTATGTTAATTAATGGAATTAATTCTATGCTAACCTGGCATTAAGCAAAGAAAACGTACATAGTTAATGTCAACATATTAGCTAAATGCGCCTCAAAGGGGCGCTCATCCTCCTGTCCTAGTAGCTCATCCAATTTAAGACACACGGATAGCTTGATTCAAACATTATTGTAGCATGACAAGGTCACAGGAGATAATTCGGCACATTTCTTCATAGTTTTTTTTTTTTTTTTTTTACATTGATGAACTTGATTGGATGATAATCTGAAATGATTGGACGTTTATCTAATTTAATTAATGTACTGCCTTGTTCCTTTTTTCTCTTTTGAGATTTGTAATGAGTACTTTGAAGGTTAAAATAAAATAAAAAATGTAATAAGTGCTTAAAAAGATGTAGTTTTCACAGGCTCCAACAAAGAGTAGACATTTAGAGCTAGTATCTGTTTAAGCAGTCAGTCATACCCGAGGAACAAGAAACATCTGTCAATCATATGTTCCAGTATACTTGCTCAGTTGAAAAATGGGTGGTTGTTCATTCTTCTTTTGATCTCAAACCATAATGTCTATTGTCTACCTCTATACTTCCAACAGGGACTATACATTCACGCCAAGGGGCAGTTAAAATGTAGCCACCCTACCTGCTGGCATGTTTTGAGAGGTGACCATGTGGACATGCACATAAATGGCACACAAAACAGTTAAATGAGCTCAGGATCAAATCCTGGAGCTTCGAGTTGGCAGTGCTACCTGCTGGGCCACCGTGACACTTGGAGTACAGTTTAATGACACACATTTATACGAAGTGGTTTTATCTTGTACACAGCAGTCTTTTCATTAAAGCAAAACCACCTAGGGATCTAATGACAAATCCTCTGTATCGGTGCTCTCCACACCATTTACCTGCTCTGATGTGGGTGTCTTTTAAATTAATATAACTTCAATTTTATTAACAAAGTAACCCTTCCCACCATTTCACAGTGCCTTTTAAAATAGCAATGTGCTTCACGCAGTATAGTCAGTGGAAATGCATTATGCCCTTTATTCTGCTCTGTCTTTTGCTTTAATATGCTTAAAGAATTGCCAGTTGCTCCCCAGACAGTTGTCACCCCTAGTATATTATATATTTGTTACAGGCAGCTATCTATGGGCCAAGAAAGAAATTCAGGAACCAGGTATACTGGCAAATAAAAAATGATTCAAATTCTGAGGTTGTTCGTGTTCTTGTGCTGTCTGTCAGGCTGTTGCACTTCTTAAGTTTTCATGCAGCCAGAATTGCTTCCAGAATCGTTACTGCTCTGCGAGAGTTGCTTCTCCCCTCTCCCGAAAGCTGTAGATGACAGGCCATTTGGGGCATGAAGTTCCCAGCTCTTTTAACATTTTCTCTGACACGGTGTCAAAGGATTAGACTCAAAACCTGTAGGCTTTAGCAGCAGATTGGGGCCAGGCACCTTGTGTATCTTGCAAAAACGATAAGAACTAGCAGGAGGACGTATTTGTGACATGTTGACACTTGTCACAGCAGTTTAATGACCTGTCAAAGGCTGCATCAAGGACATTCATGTCAAAATGCCTAAAACGCTACAGAACATCCCAATTCCCTGGATCAGGTTTAATGAATCAACAAAGCCGAAGAGCAAAATATCTACATTTGGCCTAGAATTGTAAAAAGGGTGTATAAGGGGAATGAGGTCTGTAATTTCAAAGCTTTGTTCAATTCGTAATAAAAAGAAAGTTCAGAGAATGCCTTTGCTTTCAACAATTCCTTCTGTCCCCCTATCTAGAGATTATTGTGTACTGTATGTAACTAGTGCAGTTACCTTGTGCTGATTAGCAGTAAAAGCTGTGTATATACACAATTGTAATAAAAAAAAAAAACATGCTGGGCAGATCAAATGGTTTTGCTGCTAACCCACAATAGACAAACCACAAGTAACTGGTTGTCAGTTAATGTGAGTGTAGGTAAACTCTGCAATCACACCGGCGGCAACATTTGGCATTGCTCAAATCTCTCTAGACTCATCACTTCTAGGTGTTTCTATATTTAGTTTATCGCCAGTTGCAGTGCTTTCTCAGGTAATGCGAGGCTAGTGTGAAACAATTTTATGGTCCACCTCACTAGTAGCTAAAAATACAGCCTTGTGCAGGAGTACTAGAAGTTTTTAGAAAAAAACCTTCAGTGTGAATCGGACTTTAACAAAAACAAAAAAAGAACTAACTGGTCAGTTGTGGCTATTCAGTAAAATAATTGTCTGCTGTATTTGGTTATTATTTGTGTAAAGTGGTCTGGTTACACTCATTGTCCAGTTTATTAGGAATAGTTGTTCAATCAGCCAAACATGGCCTGTATTTGCATGATTTTTTGCACTGTGCTGCTGACACATGAGTGGCTGATTAGGTAAATGCAGGAGTGTGTTGGTGTACAGGTGTTCCTAACAAATGGACAATGAGTCTTTGTTGAAGTGGTACTTCTGGGGTCAGGAAAATAGTCTTATCCCTTCTCCAATGCTAAGAGAAGTAGTACCTGAAAAAATTTAGCCCACATCAAATATTTAACTGAGTCAGCAGATATTGGGTCTCATCTGATTATTTTTTTGCATCCCTCCATCCATGTTAGAATACAGTGTTCATTTATAACCACAAACATAACACAACTGTGCAGACCAACCTGAATGATCGTTTATACTTACGCAAACATTGAGGGATTTCACCGCGCCACGTTCCGTTCCCCTCACATGTAGCGATTCCAGGAGAGGATAACTGATAACCACTGAAACAGCTGTAGGCCACGCTAGAATCCCACTGCAGATCAGAGCCCTCCACTTTCCCGTTGCGGATAGCCGGGGGCTGGCCACACATGATCACTGAAGGCACAAAATGCGTAATTATCATTAGCATTGTCTCACATTTCTACTGTCAGCATTTAGCATTATTCAAATTAATTATTCATCATCTTCCTTGATTGTGTCGAATTTACGCATGGAGGAGCGGGAGTGTATGTATGTATGTATGCTTTGGAATCAGATGAGAGTAGAGAAAGATGATTAACCAGAATTATTTTCTCGAGCCACTGCTTGCCCAGAATGTGTGCTGCATTTCTAATGCGGCACAACACCTCAGACAGCTCAAAACCAGAAGCTGAAGTGTGTTCACTAGCTGTGTATGTGACTCAAACCTGACATCTGATAACCAAGATCTTACACTTTTTTCCTTCAGTGTGTATAAGTGAAAAAATCTTCCCGCTGTGGGAATGAGGGGGAAAAACGGAGACAGAAGTTGAAACAAGATCAAAAAGGCTTTTCATGTGGAGATTCCAGCAACTCCAGTTTGGCATTGTGATATTCACATCTGAACCATTCTCATGGCAACCATTTTTTGTATATTTTTTCCTGAGTTGACTGTGAATCTGTTTTGTAGACTAAATAGCAGGAAAGTGGAGCATTTAACTGATAGCACTGTTGCGATTTTCCATGATGTTAACATAAACCTCAAACCTTTAGATCAGTCATGTTTTTAAAGGTTTTATACCACTGCATTGTTGGGGGTATCAACAGGGGCGGACTTAACCAATAAGCGAGGTAAGCAGCCGCTTGGGGCCCCGGGGAATTAAGGGGCCCCGACCAATACCAAGAAGCCTATATAAATCATATAGTACTTATTACTTTTCTATCATATATTGTATGGTCTGTCTATAACCATTAAGATTTTAACGTTATTATTACATCTTTTCAAATGCGCAACCCCCCCACACAATGCAGTGGTATAAAACCTTTAAAAACATGACTGATCTAAAGGTTTGAGGAATAGTGGAACGTTCCTATCAGTACTGCACATGCACGAGATTCCCATACCTGGAATCGCTTAGGGCCCCTAAATCACTAAGTCCGCCCCTGGGTATCAATTTATTTTCTTTAATGGCAACTATCCAGTAGTTTCAGCTGTAACTCATATCAGAGGTTTATAGTAATGTGCCCGTTCTAATACATTATTGTATCTATACGTGTATAGACGTGTATGGCAGGTGCTTTATTTAACAAACAGATTAATAAAAGTGTTGACAAAATAGTATAGGTTTTGTTGTTCCGTTATTTCTGCATAATTGTAGACGCCTGAAATTCTTTTCAAAAGTTAACTTGCAAAAAATGACAAAAATTCTGTTTTCATCCAAGCATTTTTCTACGGATGATCTAACTAACTAAACAAAGTGATCCGATTTCGATTTGCAGCATTTGGCAAAACATCCATGATAACAAATTAACAAATTTACATTTGCCGTTTTAGTTTCTTCCCAAATTGTGCTTCTGTATAAAAATATTTGTGGTAAAATTTGCCTTTTGTATTGCCAGGATAATGATCAAGTTCTGTTTGTCTAAACCAAACTAATTTTGGATTTACTGAGGATTTTATTTGAGGAAATCTTTTGCCATTTCCTACTGTGCTGAATCATTAACCTGAAATCTGCTTTTGTGTGTAGTCGCTAGGTTTTGGGCACCTGAATGATAAAATGACTCAATTATGACTTTTGGCTGTACTTTGCTTTATTTATCATTACCTCTGCAGCTTGGTTTGGTCTGATTCCACGTGCCGTCTTTGGAGCAGTAGAGTGTGTCCCGCCCTGGAGGATCCATGATGTAACCAGGGTTACAGCGATAACGGACCGTCTTATTAAAGGTGAACTCACTCCCCATGTAAATTCCACTGGCAATGGGACCAGGATCTCCACAGCTGATAACTACAACAAAAAACATGTTCTATTAAAAATAAGGATTTAAATCAAACTTGCTTGTCATGGTTTGAAACTCAACATAGATGCAACAGCATAAGCCTTAATATGTAAACCTGACAAACAATGCACGAATTGTCATAATAAAGTCTTTTAAAATTCTTTTAGTCTCAATGTTTGAGTGGATAATCCAGTGAATGGAAATTAGTAGACAGATATGATTACATGAACAACTAAGATCGAAAGAATTAAACAAGTAGCCTAACACAGCCACGTGTTAACGTGTGCTAACTGGTGTATATATTTTTTGCTAAGATCTAATACATAAATTAACCACAAATTAGCATGATATTATCATCATAGTTTCTGAATATTCATTTTCATTAACCGTTAACAAAAACAGATAGACGCATGCCATGTTCAAGCATGCCACGGTGAATGGAAGCTATAGGTAGTAATTAGCATGTCATTTGCCTCATTTTGCTCGGTTGCTAACTATTCATTCACTCATAACAACACTTGAAGAAATTGCTTGAAAAAAATTAAAAGGAGGCCTACAGTTAGCAAGAGATCCCAGATTATGGCTTGCTTATTTGCTTGTACTCAGCATTTCTGAGTGAACCACTGCTTTAAAGAAAAGGGCTCTGACCTGTGCAATCCGGAGCTGAGCCGGTCCACGTGCCGTTGGTGGTGCAGTGGCGAGTTGTGAGTCCTGTGGTCTTGTAGCCCTCCCAGCAGGAGTACGACACCGAGCTGGAGAAGTGCATTCCGTCACTGAACACGATCCTAGCAAAGGCTGGAGTTCCAGGATTCCCACAGGACACAGCTGGGAAAGTCAATATGAAAACACAGCATGAGGAAAACAGACTTAGCAATACTGTCACAGTGAAGATGTAGAACAGCAAAAAAATACTGTGACTGAGAAGATTAAGCAGAAGACCAAAATTACTCAAGTTTTTTTCAACCGTAGAACCCAAATATTAAAGCGTGTCCTGACTTCAAATTGGCATAAGGGTATAAGACGTACACAAAGTGACACAAAGTTGCAGCCTTATTATTGTTTGATGGCTTGTTGCTTTGCATCTGTTAAATTAATGATGCTATTCAGTTTAGCTCTGTTTTTCCTCAGTCTTTATTTAATGATGTTGCTTGTTTGATGCTGTCTACTTGCTCACTGATCTACGCTATAGAGCACGACTAGGATTATTAGATTATCCCTTTACATACTTTTTTTTCCCCTTCTAAATTCAATTAAATTCTAAAATGGCCCTGTTTAAATGGTTACCTGGATACGTCCTGGATTTCACCACCCCATCAAAATCCCATGGAGCAGAGAATAAAGCAGGTAAAATATCTGATAAATGTGGACCATTACTGTCAAATACACCAAGATAGAATTTAATTGGAAGTGGCATTGTTGGGTGAGAGATTATAATTGTAATTTACTGCACTGGACTGTAAGCTTGTTGGATACATTCCCTGATTTTGTGCAGACTTTGCAAACAAATCGTAAGCAATAAAAACATAACCCTGAAATTACTCTTCCTTTCTTTCAGACAAGCGTTCGGTGAACAGATAAAGTTTTTTTTTCTCCTCATGGCAAACAGGTTTCTAACAAGAAATGATTCTAGACGTTTCGTGTGTATGATAAATGGCTCGTCTTCCAGCTAAATCGTACGGTTGTGAAAGAGGCCAAACCCATTAATGTAATGCACAACCCAATTCATAACAATCATCCAAAGAGCACAAGTCTTAAGTCTTAACCTCTTGAGGCCGTTCGTCATAATCAGTGGAATTGTTACTGCAAAATTGCTACCTCACTATAAACACTGCCAGTTTATTAAATAGAGAAAAAATGGTTCAATAAAGAGTTAATGAGATCTCTGCAGAACAGCTCTGCTCTGGGCAAATATATTTCCAGACTAGAAGTTGTTATTTCCAAGTGGCAGCAGGTTAGTGCTTCTCCTGTACTCTAGGATTTACATTTAGTACCCGTGTGGCATTATTTGTATGCCCAAGAGAGTGCCGCAGCCTCCACCTGCATCACCCACAGCACCCATCCATCTCGTCTCCCTTAAAGCAGCCGTTAAAAGCCCCTTACTCAATTATAGATGTCTGCTAAATAATGCATCTTATTGATCTTGTGTACACAATCCATGAGCTTACTGTACTCAGTTTGGCTGGAAAAATACAGGATTTAGGAGTTAGTGATACCAGATGGATTTACCGTTTTAACTCAGCTTACATACTTTGATTGCTCCCGAGCACCATGTTTCTTGCAACTTATGACAAATGACCTTGGGGATATTCATTTATATTTCAAATGATGTTAAATGATAGAAAATAAATGTGTTTTGTGCCAACAACCACCATTCAGAGCCTCTCATTAATGTAGTGCTTAAACATGCTCTGCTGTAATTACAGGGTATTTGTGCATCTCCACTAACTAGTCACTGAATTAACCAGTAATTACTGATTTTAGGCTTGTCAGCACAAAATGCTCATGGGTGGACAAATGACTTGCCTGAGAATCTGGGCAAGAAATCATAGGCAAGAAAATTGATTTCTTGCCTATGACGATATATATATATATATATTTTTTAATTCATAGTTGCTTAGCAGACAAGTAGCTTCAACCGTGGAGATTCCTTCGACCTCTATTGTTGACTTTCTTTACCTCACCCTACAGGTTTACTAAGAATTTTAAGTCGGGAGATTATTGTGTTGCCGGATGCTCAAAGTTGTAATCCTTGTGTACAAAAAAAAAAAGCCTGTCTAACCATCCTCCTCACTGTAAGTGTGCAAAACATACTTTTGTCCTCTGAAACAGGGCAATAATTACAAAAAAAAAAAAAAGAACCAGACCTGTAATTAACCCAACAGTGTTTGTAGGCATTTTTAGGTGTATTAAAGGACATGTTTTTTGTCAGGTTTATTGAAACTGGACAATTGGATAACACATCTGCTACCACTATCCAAAGTCAAGAGCTCTGTTTTTCTGAAACTTTGTCTGGTTATATATGTTGTAAGTTTCCCATTGGGATTAACTAACTAACTAACTAACTCTGTCTGTAACTAAAATCATACAGATACAGGTCAAGATCGACCTTGATTTTTGATTTCTATGATGTTTCCCTGCCTTTCTGTAAACCATATATGTCTCCTTACCCTCACACACAGGCTGGTTGCCACTCCATGAACTGTTCTGCAGGCAGGTACGCTCTGAGGAGCCCCTCAACATATATCCCGCTTCACAGGTGAAGCGCAGGAGGCTTCGGACACGAAACTCTTCTCCCAGGCGTGAACCATGTGGTGGAACACCCGGGTCACCGCAAAACCCCACACTGCCACCTGCAAGTGAGCATTTTAGAGAGAGTTGGTTTTCAATTCACCAGCCTAGGTGAAAAGGTGCCAGGGTTTAAGTCCATAAGAACTATTTTTTATTGTAGTCAAGTCATGTGTTTCATTCAAAGGGTAGCACATGACCCTAACTTACTGCGGTCATATGCCTCTTTGCTTTTTGTATGTTTTTTCCATAAAAGCTCTGACAAAACTGGTTCTTGGTAGACATCTGAGGCTTTTTTGTTCTGCATTTTTTAAAGATGCATTTATGCTTAGCTTTTAAACCGCAGAGGTTCATTCTAATGCTCATCTTATATAATTGGAGACTCTGGAAAAACCTAATGGGCTAAATCAGGTGTGAGAGATCTCATTTGAACTTAATCACTGCCTTCAGGGCACCTGTTTCATCTGAGTTATACACCATTAATTCTGAATGTACTGAACTGGGCATCAGCAAGATCTTGTTTGAGGTATAAAGCTATACAGTGAGTGACATGCAATAAACTCTGAGCTGCTGCTTTCTGTACCTGAGCAGTAGGGTGGTGAGCCACTCCAGCGCCCATCCTCCTGGCAATGGAGTGTGGCATTTCCCACCAGGGTTCGACCCTGACTGCAGGAGTAACTAACTACTGCACCGTAGGTGAACTTCCTGCCTGAGAGGACGGCAAAGGGGGGGGTGCCTGGATCACCACAAGAAATAGCTATAGGAGAGAAATGGAGAAGAAAACAAGGGAGACGTGTCTTTAAATGTTAACATTTCCTGTTTTGGTTGTTAAGATGTTAAACACATCCTACTGTTTCAAATGACACTTTAGCAAGCACTGTATTTTTAAGTTTAAATGTCACTATAAAATGGAGGCTTCAACTAGTCACATATACAATGGCCCATAAGTGCAATACACATTAACAAAACAAAAACTGAACAGCAGAAGCAAACAGAAATGCCATCACATTCCTGAATCTGCTGTTGTGGTTGTAACAAGCCAAAATGTGACAACAAAATAGAAAACACAGCATCAGTTAGTTTTCTTTACGATTCTGCTCTTTTCTTCTGGTCCCAAACCTCGCTTTAATCCCAAAACGTATTTCAGTAGCTGAGTGTAATACAAAAGATTAAAAATGTCATTACTGCCATCGTGTGTGTTGAGGTTGAGGAAAACCTACAGCAGTTTTAGTCAAATGACACCTTTTGTAGTATACTGTTTAACAAACAAGGCATCATTTCGTCTTATTCAGTGAAGTACTAATGCACGGTTTCCTTTTGTCCAGTTACCTGTCTGTCATAACTGTCACATTTTAATTAGTTGAAAAATGTTTTATCATGACTTTTCTTTATTGTTTTTTAAATTCATCATGAAAATCAGGCCTTTGAAAAACATTTTGTCTTCATTTCCATACCCAAAATTAGCACTAGTGTTTGAATCAGAGGAGACAGACATTATTACTCACAAAGGCACTTAGGAAGCGATCTGTCCCACAGGCCGTTTGACTGGCAGGTGAGCACAGATGAGCCAAGCAGATAAAAGCCCTTCTTACAGTGATACATCACTGTGTGTTGGTAGCTGAAGCTCTCAGGATAGCGATGTGAAGAATGACGAACAGCATTCTCCACAAAGCCTGGATCAGAGCAGTTTACCACTATGAGAAGAAAAGAGGAAAAAACAGAAAAAACAAATAAGATACTGTCTTAAGGCACAGGGACAGAGCATGGAGGAATGTGAACAGTGGCTATCAAGTCTCTAGAGCAATTTCAGTCTTTTGTTTGATCACTGAACTGTCAGAGAAAAACTGCTCAGAGTAAAATCAAAGTCAAAATTCGTTGTGTTAAAATTGTCAAATTGTATTAAGAATTCAAGTACTTATTTTTAGTATTTTGCACATAACGCAAAGCATTACATATCTTTTAATATTATTTATAATATAATATAATAATTGTTATTGTGTAGAGGTTGTGGGCAGCCATTTTGGTTTGACGTCATTGTAGTCCACAGCCACCTCAAACACCACTTAAGAATCTAATGAAAGTTGCTATTAGCTTCTTTATAAAAAGCTCCTACTCTTGTACAACTCCTACTTTCTACTAAATTTTCTTTCAGACTTAAATCAAAGACTTTCCCTAAGAGCATTTCTGGTAAGTTTTACACATTCGGCCACAGGTTTGACGCAAGATGCTTTGATACTGTTAAAGTCTCTTTGTATAACATGTGAAAGAAAAATACTATAAACAAAGAGTAGAGCCAGCCAAGGTGCTACTAGCATAGAAGACTAAAAGCATGTGAATATAGACAAAGTAAGCCCACAATAATTTGATCATAAAAAGCATAAAGCAGTATGCTGCCAAAACGGCTTAAAATAAAAGCGGTCAAGGCTGGCCATCCATAATTTTGATGACAGCTGCTGACATTCTGGAGCTAATACACAGGAGAAGAAGTTATATTTCTGGCTGTTATACAGTGTTCACAGAACCACAGTTAAATAGTATGTAACCTAGCCAAATATATTATAAGAAAGTGGAGTTGCTCTGAATGTGTGCTTATTATGTACCTCACTCTGTGGTCAAACCCCTGCTTAGACAAAGGAGTCTTACCCCAAAATCATAAATTGCCATACACCCCCAAACTCTTAGCTGGAGTGTTTGCCAGCAGACAGTTCAAATCATTAGGTGTATGACACTGACAGTGACTGTGGTAGATGGAGCTGCTTGGGCCTTTTTTAGAATGCCAGTAATAAGCCTATGGGATCATAATAGAGATGCCAGATACAGTACTGAGATGGCAGCTGTAGATACCTGTAGGGTAGATATGGACATGCTGCTGTTTAGCAAACCTTTTTAACAAAGATTAAAGGCCACGAGGAGAGGGAAGAATCAGCCCTGAAGGAGGAAAAGTGTATAACAAATGGTAAGATAGGAGTCCAGGTTATCACCACATCTTTTACAGGATTGGGGTTTTACCGAACCACCTCTGAGCGCTCCTTTTCAACAGTCCACTGACCCATCAAGAACCCCAGGAGATGATTTGTTCCTGAGGTGATTCTGCACAAGGTGAGGAAGCTACTTGACTTTGGGTGGCCATGATGATTGATTCGACAAAACCTTCGCAATGTTTTCTGATTGTGGCAGGAGATATCAACCCCAGAGAACCAGCTAGATGAACTTCAAAGCCAAATGGACTGCTCTCAATTCTAGCTGGTCAGTGTGTTCTGACCTTATACCGTGGGGCACATTCACCTGTACCACTGAAGCACAGCCTGAGAAGAGAAATCCAGAGTGGTAATCTCTTTCCTATTGAGTCACTCCCAATCAGAGCTCTATCAGGAACACCCTGGGAGCTAATGTGTCAGCTCTGTTTACTGGGGCAAGGACATGTTTAAGTTAATGGCATTTGATTTCCATTTGCAGGCTTTTAATACACTATTGTCAAATAACTAAAATAGTGCCAATGCATTTGATAAATCAGTGTGCTCTCATCTGAAGAAAATGTGCCTGTAGTTTAAACGAGAAGCTGAATGTTGATGAAACTCAACATTACACCACATTTCGCACAAGTCTGCTGTGGGAGGGTGTGATCTGGGGGAGGAGCCAGAAGGACAGTGTGACACAGCTGTAGTTTACTTTTAATGGCCTATTTATGTTTTCCGCTCTCTCTCTCTCTCTCTCTCTCTCCCCAGAGTGACTGCAAAGAGTGTGTGTGTGTGTTTGTGTGTGTGTGTGTGTGTGTGAGATGCTTAGCAGCAGAAAGTGAAGGGGAGCTGGAAAGCTGTGATCTTTTTTTGTTTTGTCTTTGTTTTGCCATCTGCCCCAGTGCCCCAGTGAGCCAAGTGAATAAAAATTCAAGTTCAAAGGTTATCCTTGGTTCTGCTACGTTCTCTGGGCAAGGTACTGCTGAATTTTTTTATATTAATAAAACCAACAAATGAACTTAGACACCGTAACTATTCCATTTCACTTGCTTCAAAATGTAGCTGGGAAATGTTTGCATATTTCACAGCACCAGCAAATGCCTGTGTTTGCACATTGGTGATGGAACTGGTATAGCAAGACATGCATGGGTAGACCCAGTTAATGTCAGAGGGTCTGCTGGAGGCTCACTTTGCATCCTACATAACAGAAAACCAGAATCTGTTATGTATTGCAACTTATTAATTTACAGCCTCACAGATATTTCCCTAAGCCACCCAATCCAGTATAGCACATCAGTCACATAACCTTTTAAAGTGATAATCAGGTTCCAGCTTACAGTTGTTAGATTTAAAAACAGTAAAAAAAAACAATAAAAAGAAACTATCTATTGAGATGTCTTAGGTGCATAAACTCTCTTACCTTTGCAGAGGGGCAGTGGGTTGCTCCACAGGCCATTCATACGACACTGGGCCCGAGCGGTTCCGTGCAACACGTAGCCAGTGTTACATGTAAAGTTTACCATGTCATTGAGGTTAAACTCGCTCCCATTCGTCCGCCCATTAGCTGGGTTTCCAGGATGGCCACAGGTAATGGCTGTTAATGACAATGAAAGGTCAGAATGTAGTACAGTTACTCTATATTATGTACAGTCAGTAAACAGCTTGTTGCAGAATAACCATGATATGAAACACAGAGTTTCAAATTTTTTTTACTAAAAAAAATGAAGAGATGAAAACCTAAGACTCATGAGGAGGAGGGCTGAGCCTGATATTTACCCTAAGCATATGGAAGTGGTAGAAGTGGCATCCAAAAAGCCCTGGAGTGTAACAAACTCCACTGACCACTAAGCTAGAGGACTTTTCAAACTTTCCAGTGCCTATAATTATTGCCATGAACCACAGTGGAGACTATACTGACACTGGTACTGAGTTCAGGGTTGAAGTTCAGATACATCAAGGCTTCATTTATTTAACCGTCAACATGTGTATGATTTCCCACTCATTAGCCAGGAGAGCACTGGAATGAATTAGTACTATGGGCAAGAAAAGTTGTATATGGTAAAATCAAAGAAAAGTTAGTTTATTTATTCATTTTACTTATTTTATATCAGTTATACCATATTATTTAAAAAAGCACCCAAAACAAATCCCTATCATGTGTATGTATGCCTCATCCTATACATACCTTTTTGAGTATGGAAAGAATTAATGGGAAGGAAATTTTTTTTTTAAATTTATGTTTCCTGTTTATATTAAATAAGTGAACATACAAGATGAGCATACTAAAACTTTATAATCAAAGCCCAGGGATCCACTCAGCCTTCATTTTAATGTTCCTCTGGCTTAAGGATGAAGTGGTGACATTTCAAAAATCAGTGAAAATTCAGCTAAAAGCTTCAAGAGGACACTTACGAACACAGACAGGTGCTCGACCTGACCACCTGTGGTCCTGCTGGCAAATACGCACTGAGGTCCCAATGAGGCGAAATCCCAGGTTGCACTGATATACTACTGTGTCTCTGTAGCTGGAGCCATCGCCGCTGATGTGGCCATTAGTGATGGGGTCAGGCGAATCACAGTGACCAGCTACGAGGTAGCAAAGCACAGTTATTAATTTTAGTTTTAAACATTAAGTGTCCCTCTGATACAGTCAATGATAATATATAATATATAATGCCCATAACAAGTTACTACCTCTACTTTAACAAAACAAAACAAAAAAATATATTCCACTAGTCATATTTTACTTTGCTATTCTCTAAAAAATAATAATAATAAAAAAAATATTTGTATCAAACTAAAAAAGGGAGAAAGATTCAATAGCAATTACATGTTGGACATTTTAACAGTGGTGTAAGCTTTAAATAAATAAGCTTGTAGAATTCTCTTATTAGTGTATGGGAATAGTCAGAGATTGTGCCTGAAATGTCAAAATACACTATTTGTAAGCATTACATAAGTTGCTTTTAACTATTCTTGCATGTGCCCTTTAAAATATAGTAAACTATAATAATGTATAGACTTCTATACTAATGGCAGATAGAATACTGTAGTGTATTTATTATTCAGGAAACCGCTTCTGAACTCCCTCAATGCACCATTAGATCCTAAATATGCCTTTAAAATGCTAAAGCCCCTGCACATATAGAATTCTCTTACCCAGACATTTAATCTCCACTCCACTCCAGAGGCCATTGGCCTGACACTCGCGCATGTGGGAGCCGACTAGCGTGTAGCCTGTATTGCACATGAAGATGGCTGTGGCACCAAAGGTCGTCAGTGTACCCATCTTCTTACCATTAGGAGGAGAAGGCAACTCCCCACAGGAGATAACTGCAAATGACAAAGGCAAGCTGGAACAATTCACAGTCAGGAAATCTAATGAGAGCTAACACTAGGCGCTATTTATGCTTATCATGACCGCTGCATACATGGAAAGGGAGGGGGAGAACTTCTAAGCTCCACGGTTAATGCATTTTTATTTACTGAAAGATCAAGCAAGGTTTCTGCAATTTAATTAATAGAATTAGCACAAAACATATTAGCAGATGCAGTAAACACCAAATGGAAGAATGCTTTCATAACTTTCAGCATCAGACAAGTGCCCATTATTTATAGTCTGTTCTCGTTTAGCTTCCATTCATCTGAACTTTATCTGAACTCTGCAGTTGTAACAACACTCTGCACCAGACCACAGCGATATTATTTTAAATTCAACACAACCCTTCGGCAGTCCACACGCATTTTAATATTGCTTAAAAGATATAATCTTGCATGTATCCATTATTAGCAATAGGGAGTTTATCTAGAAGACTGCAACAGTGGACCAGTGGGATGCATGGGTTTCCCATATAAACAAGGTTCTCTCTTTGCATTCTCTAATTAGCTACAGCACGTTCTGTTGAAGACGCAATCACCGGTGTGCTGTCTGCTTATCTTGTCTCGGGGGTATAAACAGATATGTGGGGAAATGTAAACATATATGTAGATGGGGAACAAATTACAGCCAGGAACAACACATTGCTGTAATAAGGTGTTGGGACATGACAAGCTTTCAGGCCAGAACCTTGAAATAGATTCTGCTAGAAGTGAGACCTGGTGACTGCAAAGGTCATAGCATATGATTTGAATAATTTTCATACATCAAACTATTCAGTGGGTCATTGTGTCCTGTGGATAGGGACATTGTCATCCTGGAAGAAATGATTTCCATAAGGATAGAAATGTCATCATAGGATATAGGTGATCAGCTGGAATAACTAGATTTGCATGGACTTCCTGCTCTCAGGGGAGATGTGATCCAAAACCCAGTACAAGAAAAGAGAGCCCTGTCTGTCTGTCCATCTAGCTATAGCAGTTATGCTGCTGTGGCAGTACTATGATGGCTCTAGTCCAGTGATGTAGGGGTCAGACCAAAAAGCCCCTATTTATTCAGTTTTTGTTGCAGATAGTGTGTGAAAGTATACATGTGTGTGTTGGGGCAGTGCATACTTACTTTTGCAAGTTGACTTCCCCTCCAGTCCTTCCCAGGTTGCATTTGGTAAGCACTTGATAGTTCTTTGGCCCTCCAGGTAGTAGCCAGGAACGCAGCTCAACATTATCTGAGAGCCGAGTTCATTCAGCGTGCCCGAGATTAGGCGCCATACCATGTTTTCTGAAAGCATACTCTCGATGTTGGGACACTGAATCGCTGCAGGATAAAGCCAGGAAAGCATTAATGGAAAAGCTTAAGACTGGGAAATTGCGTATTGCAAAAGGCATGTCTACGAAAGATATGTTACATATTTGAACTTTTTTCCTCAGAAAGCTGAAATATTATCTGTTTCACTGTCAAGAGTTTTTTCAAATACATTTGTATTAACCCGGTATTCATCTGTTAATAAGAGACTGAGTTCTAACTTAAACTAATGGAGTTTCTGATTTGATGCAGTAAGAGACCTTGCAGTTAAGGAACAAATCTTTTAAGACACAATGGGAACATGATGGTTTCAAAGGTACTTTTTATACTTTCAAAGACTTTTTGGCATGTCCAACCTCTCTCAAATCTCACTTTACATAAATAATAATGCAATTACCAAAGAAAATGAGTTCATGCCAGCCTTAAAACCAAACGCTGCCTTTTGTTTCCTACAAACGTCAGTTTTAATGGCCGTTGACCTGCTGCTGCAACATGTGCATCCATTATCAGCTTCCAGGCATATATCAGCTACAGAAGCCATCACTAATTCCAGTCAGAATGAGGGAAAAGTAGGATAGGGACATGCCCCATCATAGCTTTTACCTGGTTTTAGTACCAAACGAGTAAAAATCAAGTCATTATCAGTCATTTTAGCCAATTACCTGCCCTACACCATTCTCAGATGGAGAGGATGGAGTTGAGAGAGGCCGCTCGATTAAGTGGTGGAAATTTGAACATGCTGTTGGCATAGAGATGGAAAAAGAGGAAGAAGGGGCTCACGTAAGCAGCGAGGTGGACGAGCCGCATTGCTCCAGGTGCCATCCTCTAGGCAAACAGCAGAAAGCAGGGTGGTATTCTCAGTCCAAAAGCCCTCGTCACATTCATACCTCACAGAGCTGCCCACAGTGTACTGTAGCCCATGGAAGGAGCCGTTGCTCGGGCTTTCTGGGACACCACATGATATTGCTATCAATTAAAACACAGTATATTGTTACAATGCAGTGGAGAATGGCTGCCAAATGTAACAGACCACTGTTAAACATATTGACCTTCAATATGTACAGCAAAATCACTAAGAATTTTCTATACAGCTTATAGTCAATAAGAACACATTATTTGGAGTTATTAAAGACAAATAGTCATGACAGTATGACATGAATATGACAGTCCCCATACATTCTCCTGTAATATCCCTCAGTCCTATTCAATGTTCCTTACTGCTTTCAGTCAATAAGAACATACTATTTGGACTTATTTTAGGGAACAATGGTGGAATAACAACAGTTCTTGAGTATCCATCTGTCCATCCATCTTCTTACCCATCCCAACCCTGCTGTGCACACGTGAGAAAAGCAAAGTTCAAAACATTACTCCACACTACATCTGCTGTATGCATAATGAAACCTAATTAGAGAGGGTGGTCAGATCTGAGATAAAAATTGAAGATGCAAACAGGCAAACAGATGTTTCCTCTGCTCAGGGTAAAAGTGATGGCACCAATTAAAAGTGATACTGTGGCAGATCCGATCCTATAAAGGCCATAAAACAAACCAACATAAACAAACAAACAAACAAACAAATATGTCTCAAGTCCTTGCCTTGGCCTTATTGACTGTTACACCAAATGCAATGAATTGTTCTTGCTGTTTAAAGAAATGATTGGCTTTAATTAGCTCACGTTCTGGCTCTGTGCACTTGCTCTGAAATAAGGGGAAAATATCAATGCCATAACCTCCAGTTCTTCGAAAAGTCATGTACCTTTCCATAACTACCCGTAATGGCTGGTCCTGCTTGAAACGTTTGCTTTCTGAACTTTGCTTCCAGGTTTGGCTTTGAGATTAAATGTCATGAACACACACACACACACACAAATACAAACTTACATACATACATACATACATATGAGTGTGTTTGTGCTATGGCTGGTTTCACAAACACACAGTGGAGACCACATTAAAACAAAAAAATGATATTCAAGATTTGGCAATATTTCAAGGTCATGATTTAAATGTAAATTACATTTGTGATATTCACCATTTTATATACATGCTGGGTTTATAGACCGAGTGCTACAAATGATATTTTCTCCAAAACATGCTGAACATGATTTTGTCTTGATTGATGATAATACCCTTCTACAGACACTTAAAAATTACAACCACGTTGGGACAGAACTAGATGATGGGAGGACCACTTACATTATAATTCCTTGTAGGCAGACAGCTGTGAGGGTGAGTGTCTGTTTCTGTCTTGTGTATGTGTGATTGCACATGCATTTCCACATAAGCTACACTTCTTCTCTGTAATCTCTAAACAGGTAATTACCAAACATAAACTCCCCCCGAGCATGCACTCATAACAATCCCATGAAATAATTAGCCCTGCATAAATTTCACCCATCTCCAACCTTTATGCAAATATATAACCTATTTCAGCTGGCTTGTCCTTTCTATAATGACTACATAGAGAAGCTTGGAGAAGGACAGTTTCTGCATCAGTGGCCAGGGGAGAAGTGACTTTGTGGGCCAGAAACCAAGTGGAAGGGGGATTGGGGGGCAGAGGGTTGTGTGTGTGGGGGTGTGTGTTGGTTACACTCACACCCAGGCTGAAGGTTAAAAATAAACTTGATCAAGAGAGAAGCATAGAAAATAAAATTAAGACTGAGACACGGATCACATTTCTGTCTCAATCTCGGTATTATAGCCAACACTCGGATGAAGGACACTCATGATCTCAGTGAGTGTTCTTTAACTGAAGTATGTAATGAGATGGCCCAAGAGATCGCAGATACTGACATATACAATAGGCCTTTACATGCAGGATACCTGATTAAAGCAACAGCTTCACAAAGGAATTAGCAGGGGTTTATTCAATATTTATCTTTAATTGTCAAGTTGGGGTCATAAACCAGGAATATCACTAGAAAACAAAACATTAAAACTAGGGACTATTTAGTACATATATACTAGTAGTACAGGGTGAAACTACTCCTGAAAGCAGTGATCAAAGGGATGATCAGGATAGAGCAAAGCCATAATAACAGATAAAAGGAAACTACCTTGACAAAGTGGTGCTGGAGCATCCCATTGATAGAGTCCATTCGGATGGAGTTGGCATGTGGCATTGTGCTGACCAACAAGCCTATAGCCTGCATTACAGTAGTACTGAATTCGGCTGCCTGGCCGCTCTTTTGTCCTGTTGGTGATCCCGCCGTTCTTGGGTGGTGCACTCATGCTGCAATATGCCGCTATGTGTATTAAAAAAAACATACTGCTGTATGAGATTATTGCAGGTTAAAAATGCAGAAGTAATATTAAAGCAATTATAGAGACTGAAAGAATACTAAAGAGAACAAGTCGCTTAATATTCTAAAAAAGCAACGCATACCAAATGTACTAAAAGACTCCCAAAAGGTTTAAAGCTTATTTATAAATCATCTTAAATAATATCTTTCTGTAACTGCTGGCAAGTGTGTATGATTAGAATGAGGACTAATCTGGGGGGGTTTTACAGAATACAACTGAATGAAGTTTTGTTAAATCTACATGTCTTGAAACTTTATGAAACGTGCTTATGAACTGACTCATCTTGGTGTGAAATATATAAACCCTGGGAAACTTGGACTTAATTTCCACAGACAACTGAAATCAAATGCAACATCACGCTAACTGGGCTGATGCCTTTTACAGAATCTTGACAGAGAGCAACTAGGCTTTATACATACAAAAAAAAAAAAAAAAAAATCACATGCAGCATGGCCTTCTAATTTACTTTGATATCTAAAAAAAATCCCAATGGAGTGTTTAAAATGGAAAGAAAATCCCCCACAGAACGAGCTGAGCCTCTGCTCCCACCAGAGTTTTGTAAAGATAAAATGAGATAGACATGCATTACAGCCTGCTGTTCAATGCTTGCTCATTGTTCAAAGTGTAGCCCGTAGCTGTTTGGAGGCCTTCCCATATTATAATTTATTGGGGCTGCTAAATCTCTATGCAAAAGTAACTGCTTCCTGCAGTGAAATTATTGTTGTTGGCCACCTCTCATTCCACAAAGCAAAATATTGCTTGCAAGTTCAAAAGTAAAAAAGAAAAAGAGTTCGAAAAGAAGTAAATGTTTTGTATGCGTATAAAAAGGGAAAATGGAATTAATCACTGCCACCAGCCATCGCACATTATATATCAAGTTTGGCCATTGGTCAAAATGTCAGTTTGAGGCATGAGGCACAGAAACTATTCAGTGAAAATCATTACAGCATCTTTGACCTCTATTATGTCAGACTCAATCAGTGGCACCCTGAAGGTACAAAACATCTGTTCCTACTCTAATGAGCGCTAACTTAGAAAAAGTTGACTTTCTTGCCTTTTCTGATCCAAAACTACATCCAGTGTAGCAGCAGCAGCAGCGGAGGACTTCATAAGTGCTCCAACCTGACACTGTGTATTCTGTACTCACTGCAAGACGTCTTGGATTCAAGACATCTGTAAGTTACATTGTAGGATCTAAAACAAATCTTAATGATGCACAAACCCGTGTAGCGTATTTTGAAGCCCCTCTTGTTGGTGGCATGATCAGTTGACCATCTTAGGTAAAGCTGGTTCGTTTTGCTTGTGAAGTTCAATTGCGTAGAGTGGTTTCCGCTAAGCGCCACCAACAACGGGCTTTGTCCAGATGGCCCTGCAAGACAGCACAATAAAATGGAATATTTCAGATACGAGTTACTCACAGTGTCAAAGATTGAAACAAAACTTCACTACTGTGGAATGTGATTGTTTTTTATCCGTAATGCAATTACATACATACATAGATTTGGCTGCACAGTAGTTTTACATACTGTGAAATACATTCAATATATTAAATAAGCATTCAAAATATTACAAAGTAAATATTAATATTAAATGTCCACTGTCAAAAGTTTTTGAAGGCCAGGATTTTTTTCATTATTTTTACACTTTAATCACTGTTATTTTCACAGACACAATATATATTATACAGACTTCAAATGTTTTATTACATGCAAACATATTCAATCTAAAAACATACTAATGGGCAGTGCTAATGTTTAATATAAAATCAATTGTTAGTGCCCAATAAGAGTGATGATATTCGCCTTTTCCAATTAGTTTGTTCCAATGCACTAAAAACATTCATTTCTAAATAAAAATAAAATAAAACAAAAAATATTATTATTAATTATAATAATTATTAATTAGTTTATTTTTATTTTTTTTTATTTTATTAATAAAATAATATTAATTTGTATAATATATAATATGTAACAATATATAAGCAATACGTATTTTATTTGTGGTATACCACAACAGCCGATAATTACAATTATAAATACATTGGGCATTTTTATCCGTTGATAATTACAGTTAAAACTAAATTTGGAAGGATTTTTAGTTGTAAGCGATTTGAAAACCACTATATTCTGCAAAGTATTCCAGCCCAGGAGAATAGAACAGAGTTTTCCACTTCCCAGTTTCTTGATAAAATGACATGCTGGGTTATTTTTTGTCGTTGTTGTTTTGGTTGTTTTTGTTGAGAGATGTTCAACAACATTAAATCTAACTATGAACCGTTAAAATACTCAGTGCGTCATTTCATTAATAAATTAAACATTGCATTAGTTGTCAGATCGCTGTAGAAGTGCAATAGCACATTCCAGACCATGCTGTTATACGGAAATAATGCACTTCGGGTGGTAGCAGAATTCCACTTTGTGCATCACGTCCCACTGGTGTGCATTATTTTCATATAACTGCACAGTCTGTCTTGTGTTATTCCTTTCATGAGGTAATGTAATATGTTTTTACCATCAAAGATTTCCAGCTCATCAAACTGCTTTTCACTCTGAAACAACTCCACATAAATGGAAATGGTGTAGGAGGGCAACACTTTGATGATCCAGGAGCAGGTCTGTGAGTTGGGGTAATTTTTTGGGAAACCTGGACTCAGGATTACTCCAGAGGACTTGGACAGCTCCTCATTTGCAGGACATTGAGCTGTTGGGACATACAAAGCATGATATTCCGTACATTTCAGTAAATGTGCTTTCATGAATACAGTTTACATTCCTGGCATTTGGCAGACACCTTTATCCAGAGTGACTTAATTGTATTTCATTTTATACAACTTAGCAACTGAGGGTTAGGGGCCTTGCACAGGGGTCCAGTGGCGGCAGCTTGGTGGACATGGGATTCACAGCCTTAAGATCAGTAGTCCAATGCCTTAACCACTAAGCTACCACATCCATGTTTATTCTGTGTAATATTCTAAAGATGTTTATTTTTATTATTAGTTGTAGTAGTAGTAGTAGTAGTAGTAGTAGTAGTAGTAGTAGTACTATCACTACTCCTACTATTACTACTCACGATAGCCCATAAATGCTTTTGGGATTGAACATTCCACGATCACAGTTCATCTATTATTAGTTGTAGTAGTAGTAGTAGTAGTAGTAGTAGTAGTACTATCACTACTCCTACTATTACTACTCACGATAGCCCATAAATGCTTTTGGGATTGAACATTCCACGATCACAGTTCATCTATTATTAGTTGTAGTAGTAGTAGTAGTAGTAGTAGTACTATCACTACTCCTACTATTACTACTCACGATAGCCCATAAATGCTTTTGGGATTGAACATTCCACGATCACAGTTCATCTTCTCTTCTATCTCTTGCTAGATCTAATACCAGTCTACTTCAATCCGGCTCTATCCTTTTATTATTCTCCTTCCTTGTCCCTTGTATTATATCGTCTACTGAGAGTGAAGCTTCTTACAAGCAGTCTAGAGCCATTTGACAACAAAGCACTCAGGGCCTCTGACCTTTTTTGCCGTCTTCCTGTGTGTTTCCTTTTCTTATTTATTTATTTTCAGCAGTGATGTCTGTAATGTAATCAACTCAGCAGGGACTTTTGTTCGATGTGTTTTCAAACCTGACCGTGTAATTTGTTTCCATTTACCTTCACACACTGGAGGAGGGCCTTCAAACTGTAGGTGGGAGTTAAGCTTGCAGGTGAGCTCATCGTTGCCGACCAAGGTGAACCCAGGAAAACAGCGATATCTTACAATGTCACCTGAAATGTAACAGTAACAACCTTTTGACATTCCTCTGTTAATCAGGTGCAAAAAACAAATCTTTTCCCTTCTGTAATTTTGTATGATTTTTGCCAAATATATCATTTCTTTTTTGTCAACAGATAACTCATGCCTGATTAAATGATAAGAGAGGATTAAAAAGAACTTTTATTGAGCGTTTAAATGACCAACACCTTTTAAAATGTGAAGCAAATTGTGTGTAGACAGGAAATTGATTCGGCTTAGGGTTCAAGCTCGGGCTGGTTCACCTCTGTAGGCGAAATTAAACTAGATTCGGTAGCTTTTAACATTACAGGTTGATTTTGGTAACTCAGTGTGGCGAGGAAACCACGTGTTGTGTTCCATGAAGTTTTATCCATAGACGTGCCACATATTCTGTTAGTCCTGCCAGAACTAACTTTCTTCCCTGAAAAGATTTCATATTTCCTTATCTGCATTCAGCTAAATATAGTTTATGTCACATACCTATTTCATAGTCTCCATCTTCATACAATATTTCTGCCTCATCCACGGCAGGGGGAGGGGAGCATTTCTTCAGAGGATAAGCTGAGAAGACAGGAGATATTTTGCCTCATTTTTTTTCATAACTTTATTTCAAGCTGCTTCCATAACAAAATATGTCAGGATATCATGCAAGTACAGTATGTGAAATTCTTGTATATATAAATATTGTACACTGAAGCTGGACTTCAGATCACCAAACCGTTATTTTTAATCGTTATTGCAGAAATGATCCTTTACAAACGTCTTACAGAAAGCAATATCAAAACCTCCGGAAAGTTTATCCATGTTAAACAACAGTTTTTTATCGGCTTATTATTAGCTTTTATTATATATGATTAGAACACCTGCAAGTCCATATGAATGTGCTGTTACTATAGAAACCATAAAGTTTACATTCATGCCATTTATTCACAGCCGAAACTACTATTGTAGAACACCACTGCTGTTAAAGGAAATTTATGGATAGAAATTTTAGAGAACTTAGCGTGCATATTCTTTCTGCTAAAATGTAAGGAAAGCAAGCCCTTTTATCTGATGTTTACACATGCCTACATATTCTGACACGAATGAACAAAATGAAGCGCAAAAGAGGCGTCTTTTTCTGACAAGTCTAATCCTAAAAAAATGCTGATGTCATCAGAACCGGTAGCTGCATTATTGAATGTCAGATAAGAAGATGAATCCTGTGTTTTAGCCATTTTCCCTGCAGACTTTGCATGATATGTACTGGTTCAGTAGCAACATATTTTTCATTTAGAAGAGAAACTAACCGTGGAAATTGAGGACAAAGAATCCGCTCGTGGAGAAGTCACTGTGAAACTTGATAAGAACCTGATTGAAAGAACTGTATGCTGACTCCAGGGCTGTATTGCCGCTGAAGATTCCAAGCTGTGGGTTGCTTTGCTCTGGTCCGTCCCTGCAAGAAAGCGAGCACACATTGAAAATGCATTACTCCCAATTCTTGCATTAAATAGTTTAATAACGCCTTGCTTTTTTTTTTTTCCCCTGAGTGGTTGGAGAAAATTGATTTGCTTTCAAATCTATGGCTGGATTTTGTGCTGACTTTCATGTGAAGCCATTTCATTACAGGCCATGTTGAATGAAAACCAGGAAAAATGATGACTTAACAGAGTAGCCCACTCTTTTAATGGCTTTTGAAGATTAATGGCCTACGTAACTAAGAAAGGGCTCGGATATGCTGCGCTTTCTTCAATGCTACACATCTTTCTGATCCACATAAGTGGGGGTGTCAGATAGAATGGAATAAAAATGGCTTGTATGATATAACTATAATGTTAAATCTCAGAATGAACAGATCTCATAAGATTCCAGACAGACCGCGCATAAGGATAGAAATGCTTTATCATAGGATAAAGGTGATCAGTCAAAAGAACTACAACTACTTCCGTCTAGAGAGACTCAAACTACTCCAGCAAAATGCCCTCATGGTAAAACAGGCCCCCCCCCATTTAATTTCTCACCAGTCTATATACACATAGACAATTAGATTTTTTTATTTTAAATGTTTCTTTGAAATTATTTTCCAAGTCTGTGTTTTACAGCAAAATTGTGGTGTTCCTAATGCTTGTTCTTGGAAGTTTAACGTAAAACACATAAAGTTTAGTTTATTTGATTATATACATGTCAGATAACATGCTTAAAGCAATAAATGTGCTATAATAATGTTCATAAAAGGTCAACGTCACACAACAACAGAAACCTCTCAGAAGCAGTGCTTTTCCTGGTATATATGGTTTTATAAAATATATTAATTAATTAATAATTTTATTGAGACAGCCATAATATTCCTATTTCCTGTTAATATGACGAGATTGGCTGATACTTGTGCCATGTGTGAAGTGGAGTCGACTCAAGGTTTTGAATGTTTTTAATTCACTGGTAACTATTTTTACTATTGAATTTGATCAACTTTGTCAAATGGTTGATGCAGTCCTAGATCTCACAGTCATTTTATTTTGCATATTTCTTCTTCTTCCCCAATAATTAATTCTGTTCTGTGGTCAGAAATCTTTAGAGAGCTCTGTGTTTCTTATTTGAGACATTTTTTTTTTTTTTTGGTGTGATCAGTTTTGAGCACTTACCACACTGCAATGTAGTCATTTACAGGCTCAGTCTGGAGCAGTGTAAAGTTGATGTACACTCCATGGCCATGTGGCACTGTGATGAGCCACAGGCAGTCCTGTGAATCCGGATACTCGTTGGGGTATCCGGGTGAAAAAATCGTACCGTTCAGAGCAGTCACGTTGTAGCCACAGGGTGCTGTGCACAAAAACATACACAATTCAGGAACAGGGACTATGATAATTTATCTTTCCCAAGAAAGATATTCATGGCAGATGATCAGCGGTGGGGAAGTGCAACATCATCATACTAATGATAGCGTCGGCAGGCGGGGAACCATGGCCTTCTGTTCACATTTCTAGAGGATTGGAGAAAAAGAGGGGGTTCCACAAAGTGGAAGATAGGGAGAAAGAGAAAGATGGTGCAAGTGCTGCTACTGTGGTGGGAGAGCGGTGGTGGTGTCTGGTGCTCAGAGACAGACAGAAGAAAGGGAAAATGTGCGGTGGTGTTGATTGATTATGGGCCAGACGGCTTTCACACTGCACTACTCTGATTGATCATCAAGGCTGCAATTTAAAGCAGGTCCCTGTAGCCTTGGTCTCCACTGGATCAGTCTTCAAGGTGCTTAATTTAAAAGGCAGCTTTTGGGGAAAAAAGCAGTCCTTGATATGCTGTACCGGTATAACACAAAGCACCAACACTTCAGTTAAAGAGGCCTTTGGGGCTTCAGAATAGTTCATGAAAATTATTCTACTGCAAACTTGGAGCAAATGTAAACCATCATTTGCCTCTGAATCATTAAACTGATTAAAGGAGCACTGATGAATATTATCAGGAGTATTGCAATGTTTGCCTCTTACCTTCACAACGTGGAAACGGATGGTTCCATTTGCGGTTGGTTCCATGCTGGCATGTTAACACTGGATAACCAACCAGAACATACCCCGGATAGCACTCAAACGTTATGGACTGCCCTGCACTGAAGTCACTGTGGATTATGTATCCATTATGGAATGGATATGGATCTTGACAATTTTGTAATTGATAAGCTGGGGGAGAAAACAACAACAAAACCGGAAAGTCTATTAATAATTTTCTTTCGCTTAGATAAATTTCGTAGTATGTTTACAGAAATTCAGGAAAACTAGGCACTCATTCCTTGTTTTAAATATTGAATATTCATATTCAGTTTGTTCATTATTATCTATAATGAACGATCATCTATTCTAGACAGTTCAGTGAGTTTCTATGATATCAAAAAGGTTTAATTGATTTCTTCCTCAGGCAAACAAACACAGGAAGCTTACAAATCATTCATCAACTCAGACGATTTCAACTCTCGAACCTCCAATAGGGGAGAAAAGAAAAGGAGATATAAGAAGAGGCATGGATGCTATCTGACCTACAAGTAGGCGATGAGGACAATTGTGGGTTATTTCTTATCAAGTTTTTATCAAGTGAGAATCAGAATTACAATGTCCATATCCACATATTGATTTGAAGAGGTTTTATTTTGGAACAAAATAAATGTCTCATGCCCCATGGATCCCACCCCCACACCTCCCAACAAACACTGCAGATGCCACTCATGATCATAGGGGGTGATGTGATACCCTGTCATTCCCTAAATTGCACACCAAGCTTTTTAGAGGTAAATACAATTTATCCAGTCAGACAAGGAAAAACCCCGTGTGAGAGAGGAACTTGGTAACTGTGCCTGAAATCACTGAGATGCTGTAAGTAGCTGCAGGTGGTTAAAAACATTCACATGTAACTATTGATTTTTTTCCCTCCATTTGCCCCCATTTGGTCACCTGCCAATCACCACCCACCTGCCAGCTTTCCTCTGTCATATGACAGTAGCCAAGCTTTTAGAAGCAAAACAGTGAGATTCCAGTAAGGGATTAATACAGTCAGGAAAGAAAAGCTGTTGCTCACCTTGGTACGTGAGCCTGAAGCCCTGGCGATTTTGCGAGTGGTCGCTGAAGAAGCGGATGTCTGTCTCATGCGTTGTGCTCAGGAGGGGAGCAGGAAGTTCACTGCCGCTGTACTGGCCAATCAGTTCGCTGCTGTGCTGAGGCCCATTACGCACCTCCAGGAAGTCATGGTTATCTTCGCTAGTGAAGTTCAGAAACTGGATGTGTGCTCCTGCAGGGTGTGCAAGCAAGCAGATTACAGCACTGCACAAATAGCCAAATGCCTGGTCAAAAAGCATCCTGTGGTTAAAACACTGAGTGCAGCCAGCATGCGAAACTACTGAGAATGGGCAAAGTTCCAATGGCTTTTCACTTACATTATCACCTGCAGGAAAATTCACACAACCTACTTTTGCTCAATAATCACCTTATTATTATGTGTGAAGATTGGCAAAAACAACAGGACGGGGAATAAAATGTTCAGAATTGTACTAGTTACTGTTTTTAACAAAGTGTCTTTCAAATACACAGCTTTCTTTTACAATACACCAAATTAATAACACCCACACTCATCAGCAAAATAAATGTGTTTCTTTGTAATTATTTAATAATTGGAAAACTTTCTCTGGCACAAACATACAAACTGTACTTTTAGAATAGACGCCTTTATTATCGCCCCACATACTTTCCAGCACAGTGAAATTCTTTCTTCGCATATCCCAGCTAATGAAGTTGGGGTCAGAGAGCAGCAGCAGCTATGATACAGCAGAGAGGGTTAAGCGCCTTGCTCAATTGCCCAGCAGTGGCAGCTTGGTGGTGCTGGGTCTTGAACCCCGATCCTCCGATCAACAATCCAGACCCTTAACCACTAGAGCTACCACCGCCCCATACTTTTTGGCATAGATAAAAATTTCAGCAGATATTATGTCCTGTAAGTAACTAGTGGATAATGTGCTGTCCTTGAACAACCATCAATGTCTACATCAGATTGGGGAAAATCTTGATTTCAGTAACTTGGGATTGTTGTTTGTGCCAGATGGGCTGGTTTGATTGTTTGAAAATCTATTGACCTTGGATTTTCACATGCAACTGTCTCTAGAGATTACACCAAAACGATGCAATAAATAAAGAAACAAAAAAAACAAAAACAAAAACACATTGAACAGTAGTGATGAGATGTCGGAGGAGAATAGTTGAGACAAATTGGAGCTGAAGTGAAGGCTGTGTTAAATCTAATAACCACTATTTACCACCATGATGTGCAGAAAAGCATCTCAGAACGCATGTGTCAAACGTTGAGGCGGATGATCTACAACAGCAGCAGACAGGTGCATCAGGTCCATCAGGTTTCCCTCCTGTTTGTGAATAGCATGATGTGCTAATAAAGAAACTTTATCCTAGCCGCCCTTACTCGTCCCGTAATGCCCATGGTCCCGCATCTCGGTACGCTTTATCACAGATCTGCCCTCCTCTCAAGGCCAAACCATCATATTAGTAGTGATAGACTGCTTTTCACAGTCCCTCTGGCTCATTCTGCTTCCCGCTCTACCTACAGCATTTGAATCAGCTATGACTTCTGTCCTAGCATATTGTCAGACTCTATTTTCCTTTAGTAGAAGGACATTGTGTCTGTCTAAGAACTGCAGTTCACATCTTATGTACAGATGGCATTGTTATCATTCAGACACTGCCATTAGTGTCTTGACCACAGCTTGCTTCATGTTTCCTGATTTAGTCTTGTCTAGCTTTGTGCCTGTTTGCTGATTACCTAAATAATTGCCTGCCTCACGTTTCTGAGAACCTTTTTGTGTTTATTACATCGGTGTTAATAAAACCTGAAAAACATGCGCTGGCATATATCTGTCTGCTTAGTGACATTTGACTATTGTAAGGAATTACAGCAGTTTTTTTTGAAGGATATTAATTCAGCCTGACTCTCCAGATACTGCTAGATTTAGTTTAATTGTGCATTTGGGTGTGCTTCTAATTCCCATCCGTTCGGAGATGAAAAACATTTAGGCCCTCAAAATATTCAAAACATTTTGTTGTAATTATGAGGATATTCCTGACAAAGCTGGACTCGTATTAGATATTCGCCACATGTTCAAGCCTCTAATGCAAACAGAATTTAAATAACACCTGTGAATGTTTAATTCACAGAAGGCACACTGATGTGTACAGCTTTTTGCATTCTTATCATACACATTTAGTTTATGGTTCTTATTTACATATGGTTTTCAATCTCTACTTTGCATGTGACACAATCTAAATACGATATGTGTATAAAGCAGTGGAGTAGATATGGATGTTTGTTCTGTTCGTAAGCTTTAGGCGAATGAAAAGCTTTTCATGGATTCGGTCATGTCACTGTTATTAGATGTGTGATGGAATGATGAATATCAAATATAAAACCAACTTTACACAACAATGCTCCTGAATTGGTAAAAAAAAAAGAAAAAAAAGGTGTCGATTACTTTTCCATAAGAGTATGAATATGAAAGTAGTCAAATTCCTAGTTGTTCCTCGACTTTTCATACTCAGTGAAGACACATATATAATAGGATTTCCTATTAGAAGAGCACAATAAAGCAAATTCATGACTTAAACCTATTTCTAGACTTATTTTGCTTTAAGCTTTATCTAATTCTGTCATCTCTAGAAATAAGCAAGGCTATATGCAAATAGAAAACAGAAGCTTAAAATGAGTAAAAGCATCATAAAAGCAGGCTGAAAAATATCTGATTTATAATAATCTCATAATAAAATGGAGTAGATAAATTCGCCCACATTCAAGATATTTTCACTTGCTTAGATGTCATTTTCTGCAGCGTACCTAAAATACTCATGATTTCAGGTCAATGCAATCAATTCTCCTTAGGCTGTCCATTTATTCATGGGGTGGAAATATATTAAGCAATTGAGAAATCAGTTTAAAATGTATAACCAAAAGTCAGATGAACCAATTTGCAATTCATCAGCTGAAGCCCGTGAACTGAATTAACTTAAACACGCTCAACCTCAAACTTGGATGTTATTAGCAGAGCTCTGCAGTGACGTAATGTGGGAAAGATCAGAAAGAAATGCAAGTGTCCAAGAGGAAAAGGTCAAACGTGATGCCGGAATGAAACAAAAAGTCTCAATAGCCAAGCCAAGCAAAAGACAATCAGAAATCTAAAAAAGCCTGGCTCCACTGCCAAGTACTAATATTTGCAAAATGTATGGTTTAATAATGTATAAACACTGGACCAATTATGAGTTCCTTTACATCAGGAACTCTATCGGCTCCACAGACTCATGAATCTGGATCCGCTCCACTCATTATCTCCAAGCCACTAATAAGTCAGATCAGTGTATATAACATTTACGGATCTATTTAAATGTTTAAGGGTTGAATTCAGAGCTGAGTTAACAAATTTGTTTTAGATTCGAATTTGTTTGCTCACCATATCCGATGGGCAGGAGGATGCTCCATGTACAGTCCAAGTTGCCGGGGTAGTTTCCAGGGAAGCCAGGGCTCAGAATCACATTACTCATATTGTTAAGAGTCCCACCACACTTGGCTGGTTTCCATAACAACAGAAAGACAAATCATAAGCTTTTAGTGATATTTTTAATCTCAGTGTAAAAATACATACATGAGCTATTAAAAGCAATGCAGTGTGAGTTGTGGGGTGATTATTACCGATACACAGCGGAGGTGGGTAGTTCCAGCGTCGTACAGTGCCTGGCATACATGTGATATGGGAATGACCCTAAAGAAAAGTTGAAAAATAATTTTGAGATTCACAAATGATAGACACTAAAGAGTACTGGTTTTTCACCATTCATTAAAGCAGAATACATTTTTCTAAAAATCTTACAGTAAAATGTAAAACTGGGTTGCTTGATAAAATGAAGAATAACAAATTTACAGACTAATTAGTTCATCCATGACCAGCAGGTCACTGAGTGGTTAATGCAAATGGTATGGAAGTCAAAACAGACCACTAAAAGGTTTTTCCTTTTTGGCTCCTGAGGTTAAGATTAGGGAAACTAGAGTGTGCACTGTTCCTTACTTGCAGAACGTATCCTGGCTCGCAGCTGAACGACACCACCTCGTTCACCATGTACCGATCCCCACTCTTAATGCCACTGGCCGGCACAACTGGCTCCGGACATGCGGTCAGGCCTACAGCTAAATACAAAAAGAAATAAAAGACACCAGTCACTACCAAAAACAAAACAAGTAGCTAAACATCGCCTCACAGTAGTCTCTGCAATTCATAAAATGTAAGTAGTAGGAAAGGTTTTGAGTGAGAATGTGCTGGAGGGGAGAGGTAGTAACTGTACTGGCTCGAAAATTGGGTCCGGGAACTGCCAGGGGTCAGTAATGTTGAATTGGACCGCGTATTGATTTAAGAATAACCAGTCATATATATATATATATATATATATATATATATATATATATATATATATATATATATATATATATATATATAGCCAAAATTGTGTTATTCTACATTTTCAAATAATCATTAATATATCTGAATAATGTCTATCATATTTATAATATAGCTATATAATATTTAAATACTTTAGCTATGCTGTATCTCAACACCGGAATTAAGCATCATATTTATATGCATGCAGCATCATAACCTCTAACAGCAAAAGATAACAGCCAGATCAGACAGCTTTTAGGTGCTTTTAGAATAAAATGATAGAAAATAGAGCATTTTGTTTGCAAATTCTCTACAATGCATTTTACTCTGCCTGTTCCACTTTTTTTTTATTTTTCATAATGGCAGCCACATTGATCACGCATTTATCTTAGTATATGAAATCAAATGCCTGACACAGCGTGTCTCTTGAATAAGTGACCGAGTTGCCCCATGCCGGGAATCATAATGCGCATTACCGTCTCTAATTCAGAACTGACATTTCAGCCTGTGTTCAGATTCTCAACTGAGCCACTACTCCACTAGAGCTGATTGTTATTATTGTACTTCTATGGACCATTACACTGGCGGCGGGCCTAATTGGGCTACATGTTGATGGAGTGTGCCATAACTCTGAGATGTATTTAGAGTTCACTGATTTACTGCGATTCCGTAGAAAAGAGAGAGCGGGGAAGCTCAGGGAACCGAAAAATTCCGGCACTACTTTATTTATTTATATTTTTTTGCAGCAACCTGATAAGCATGATGGCATGCATTAAGATAAGGAAAGTGCTTAATGCTCTTTTTAAGGGAGCATCATTTTGTGTTACATCGCTAGCACTAGCCGCTGAGCAGCTTTCTAAATGGATGCAGGCAGAGAAGCAGACAAATTGGACCATGTCAGTGAGGGGACTGAGGATAGAAACAGACAAATGAGGAGATGTGGGGAAGTGAATTAGGTGAGGTGGTGTATATCAGGGCTGGGCAGATGAAAAGCCATGCTCTAAACACATGGACACGCATACACACACATCCATTTTCACAAAGACAGAGGAACCCTGATGCTATCTAAATCCGACTACTGGTCCTAACTGCATCCCAGAATACAAAGGAAAAAAAAAAAAGGCTGCTTCTTTATATTCCAACATCAGAAATGAACACACCAAGAGGAAATGACTTTCATTACAATGCTTCCCACAGAAATGTCACCTGCATTAAAAAGCTTGGTTTAAACCATTTTCTTTTTCTTTATAATGAATAATAAATTGCTTGACAGGTTAGAAAAGGACATGGGACTTTACTCTCATCAAGAAATCCTGATTCTTTAAATATATTCATCATTAACAACTGCTTCATTCTGATCAGGGTTAAAGGAGTATATCTCTGGAGTACACCACAGATGAATCGGCAGGGCAACATAAACACACACCCTCTGAGACATGGAAAACCCACAGAAAGCAATAAAAGTTAGGACAGACCCTGGAGCTGTAAGGCGGCGGAGCGATCCACTGCGCCACCACTTCTTTTTCATTGCAACTTTTTTAAAAAAAACCCAGAAGAACTTAATAGTAGTAAAGCTGTAAGTCCAACACTGGACACAAGATAAGACTCCCTATCGTTGCTGCTTTTATTTGCAATCTAATCAAGCCCTTAACAATCATTTCACTATATTCTAATGGCATGGCAGAGAAAAGCAGGCATATTAAAATAAAAGAGAGAAAAAAGGGAGGCTGGAACAACCGTCACAGCTGCTATAATGATAACAAATAATCATGAGTTATTTCTGCTCTTTTATTCTGGTACGTTTAGATACCAAAGTGTTTTTGGATGTGCAAGTGGGTATATGAATGCAAAAAGTTATGTGCAAGACTGAGTGTTATAAATAAATTGTTAATTTGCACTGAAGGTCAGACAGGAGAACAGGCTGTCAAGCACAACATGTTCCTTACTCACTTTTGTACTCCAGGTGAAATCCAGCAGCGACGACGCTGATATCAGTATGAAAGTGTAAGTAGAGCTGGTTAGACGTGCTGTTTAACAAGGCTGGTGCTGTTGTACCTGAAACAAAAAATAAAAGTCGATTAACAGAGAAACACACTTCAAATGCATCATGGTCTCTTTTGTTCATTAGCTAAATGCTGAAGAGAGGACGGTGGTTCAAGAGAACGGGTGGAGGTGGGTGACATGCTGTTTTGGAGGTCATTCAAAAAAACAACAAAAAGTTACAAGGGACAGAGGAAAAAAAAGAATGAAATATATTTTGACAGACATTAGTAATTGAGGCTTGTTACTGGCCTTCCAATGCCTTGAAAGAATTTTAATCGTGTCTTTAAAGGTTTGGGTTTTTTTTTAACTGCTGTGAGTGCCATCACATTCGTTTTAATAACAAGATACAGCCGTTCTGTATGATGCAAATTACTTCATTGTTATTTAACCGAGCCCCAGAGGTTGTCTGAAATACAGTGAATTATATTGTACATAAGTAACTGTAATTAGAATTGTGAAGCTTTTGGGTGCTTGACATTATTTTGGAGCACATGCATGGCCTTCATTCTGAAATTCATTATATGATCTGGAAACATTTTTAAGACACAATTCAGGCCTGCTTCAGATAAAGGAGTAATTATGAGTATTCACGAATGTAAAGAGACAAAATAGATCTATCTCACCAAGCTTTGGAAGTCTGAAGTGCTCACCTAAACGTCTTGGGCCATATCCATAGCTTGGTTAAGGATGAGTACTGAGGACTTCAGACTTCAGTGAACTTGAAATCTACATTTTACTAACTCAAATTAAGATAGCAAATTAAATGTGTGATAATCTAGCTTACGTCTTGCACACATTATGATTTCATGACCTTGATTTAGCATTTTGTGTCTTCATTCATTAATTTGTCTGCACAAGTAACTATTGGAGCATAATATAAAAAAAATAATAATAATAAAATGCAAAATAATAGCATGTACTATGTTACAGGCTGCCTAATACTGAGGACAGAAGCCGTATTGTTAAATTGAATTTGCAGTGATTAATCATTACAATTAGGACTATTCACGCAGCAATACACCAGACTCTGATTTAATTTTTTATTTCAGTTCTTCTCATTTATAAATCGTTGTATTAGTCTTTTTTCCCCCCATCTCATTTTTTGTCTCTTCATAAGTTATGTATTCTATATTATGCCTTGTATAATTCTACACGATTCTACTATCTGGCAACCTCTGAAACATGAACAAAATGCAGGTAATGCACATAAACTGAATGGAAAGCCCAGAATAATGTATTTGTTTGTAACTCATCCCAGAATATCACTTTCTCATTCACAATATCATCAACCGCAGCAGATTCTGTGAAATATTTAGTATTCCCCAGCCTAATAATGACTGAACAATACCTTTTCTTTTGTCCAGTTCACAACCTGTAAAAGCCTGAGTCATGCTATTCTAGCCAGTAGTAGGCATGTATTAGTCCTAGTGCATTACACTGATGACTGAAGCAGGAAAAACGCTCCTTTGCGCTTGAATGACCTGACTAATAATTTCTAGATGAGGTTTGACAGGCCCAATAGAGCTCTATCCAGTGTCTATCTATTCAGCACATCTTCATTTCCATGAGCGAGACAGCAATCTACTGCATTCTTAGACCTGTCAGATGGGAGTGTGATGGGCCTAAATAGATTTTGCCGGATTGAATATGGTGCGTTTAGGGCACTGCATTACTTTGGATGCCAGCAGCAATTGTAACGACAGGGAAACTTCTCCCAGGAAATATCTGTTAGTGATACATAGATTTAGTGTGTGTTCCATCCATGTGATTGATGGGGAGGATTCATCCTATCTGCATTAAATATTTCTGTAACACCTCACTGTAAGGTGCACAAATATGCAACATATTAATACTTGCATCTTTTGCGCATCCGGAAATAACGACGCGTATACATTAATACCCACCACCAATATCCATTAATAATGGTAATAGTTAAACATTAACATTTTGTTAATATTGTGACTTACGTTGTATTAATAACGATCATTCATGCTATATTTTTGTACACGGTGTACCTTCACCCAAACTATTTATATAACTTGGGACAAATTCATATTAATGGCATTAGTTACAGAAATATTAATTGTGAAAATATGTATAATTGTGACAACAACTGAAGAAAACAAGCCAGTATAAATCCAGAAATAAAGGCAAATAATACCAGTCATTTAATGCAGATGAAACGCCATATAAAAGGTACTCAGGTGGATTGAAAGTCAGTTCCGTATGCCATGACGTCTTCTTTTAATGCCGCGCTACACTTCATTGGAGCCGGCACTTTAGTGTGCCACATAAGTAACCAAACTGGTATGTCTCAAGCTGCATACCTTCTGGTGAGCTACATGCTGGCAACAAGCTAGCCATCTAACATTAGTGATCATGAGTTTATGATAAACTGACTTTCTCAAACCAGCCAGCTGTATGGTCAGTGCTATAGATTTAACCAACTTGTTTGCCTATGTTGATGGATTTAAAGTAAATCTATCTATGAACTGGTTTAAAGTAGTGAAGTGATATTTATATTTATTACTTTTACCAAAGTTCTGTGTATGAATTCCAAGATAAGGAGAGGCTTTTTCTTTGTTTTTTCATAGTTGGAAGTCAGACCCTCCATGTTAAAGTAACCTAGTGTGACCTAATACTAATTTTAATGAAGAGTTAACTAGACA